>NC_050452.1:86216040-86516040 GCF_903995425.1 Onychomys torridus | reverse complement strand
ATTTTGCTTGTTCCTTCCTTTCCCCCAGATGTAGAGCTTCAGATATCTCAGGCTGCTGTTCCTCTGCTGGCTTTTGGAGGTAGGGGCTTTCTTCCCCCCAAATCTGCCTTAAACTCTTAGCAGCTTTCACAGGTCATGCATTTTCTGGTGGAGGAATTTGTCCCTTCTCTGTTTCTTCAGTGTTTCTCCCAGACAGTTCCCAGTTTGGTCTCAATTTATTCCCTCTACCCCAGAAACGGTTTCTGACACTACAGTGGCGACTTTCCCTGCTACTGAAGGTAGGGGCTTTTTATCCATTTCTGTTTTCGGGGTCTGAGGTTTGTGTTCATAAATAAAGTTTAGCAAGGGAGGTTTTTGCCATATTTAAGCTCACATGAGGACAGGTGTTTTGCCTCATCAGGCTTTCACCTGGCCCGTCACCCAGTGGGTTGTGTTTGCTTGTCTGGGTGCTCAAGGACAGAGCTTATGCCAGAGGCAATCACCCCTTAGGGCTACACTCCTTCACTTCACGGGAGTCAGTTGAAACAAAGCTTTTCTCAAAGAGAGGCTTTCTCTGACAGAAAAGAAAGTTTTACTCCTAGATTAGTTCTGTTCTGCCCTGGCTGGGCGCTTTCCCCAGACAGCTTCTGACTCAGCAGCACAACTGCTTCAGACACAGTTCAGCTTTACTGCTTTCCCAGAAAAGTCCTTACTCTGGGAAAGCCTTTCTCAGATTTCTTTTTGGAGCTGTGGACCTATCAACCCGGGACTTGTAGGGAAGCGGACAACTGTGCCTTTCCCACCAACTTTAGCTTTGTTTGTTCATTAACACTCTTCCCCTGGGTCCTGCACCTTCCTGCCTCAGCTGTGTGTTCCAGTAAGTTTACAACTGCAGGAACCCTAGTACCCCGAAATGCACTCTAACTCAGACGCTGGCCAGTCACCTCTGGGGTTTTTGGTCAGAAGCAAGGATACAATGCTAACAGTTTGTATCACTTCAGGGGATCTTTGGGTTGGATGATTAGAAACACCTTTTCTTTCTGAAATGCTCACTCAGAAACAAAACCCTTGATGCCTCAGCTCGGCTGTAACTGAGAAGCTTGGCTTGTTTGCTTTTCTCAGGTAAGGTTTTCTGCCCTTTGGGCTCTGTAGCTTTTCACCCACACTCTCCCAGCATTTCCCTCAGGGGACTTTGACCATTGCCTTTTAGTAGCTTGAAGAGACAGAGCTTAGAAGAGGTTCTTGAGTTCCAGGAAAAGGCGCAAAGCTACACACAGAAACGCTGTCTTGAAAAACCAACCCCCCCCACCCCCACACACAATAAATAAAACAACTTGTCCCTGCTTCTTGCATTGCAGGGAGGATTTTTAAAGCTTGAAAGAGAACTTAGAGAGGTTTTGCTCTCTTAAGTTTGTTGTTTTCTTTTAGACCTAATCACAGGTGGTTCCATACTAATATCTTCAGGTGATTCTAATTTTTGTCCTTTTGAGAGAATTCTGAAAGGCTTTAGTTTTTAAGTTTGAGAGAAAGATTAAGGCCTTTTAGAGAGATTTCTTTCCCGCCAAATTTCCCCAGAAAAGCTTTTTAGTTTAGTTTTTTTTTTTTTTTTTTTTTTTGAGATAGGGTGTCTCTGTGTATCTTTGTGCCTTTCCTAGAATTCACTTGGTAGCCCAGGGCTGGCCTCGAACTCACAGAGATCCGCCTGGCTCTGCCTCCTGAGTGGTAGGATTAAAGGCGTGTGCCACCACCGCCCAGCAAACTTTTTAGTTAAAAGATTTTTTTTCCCCCAGAAGAGAAAGACCAACTTTCCCCAAAACTTCCCAACTTTAAATTTTGGCTTTTTACACCCACATTTTTGCCTCAGGGAGAAATCACTTTCTCCTGCCGCTTGGATTTAGCATTTCAGCTGTCCCCAGGTCAAAAGCTTCCATAGGAAACTTTTTCTTCCCCATAAGCTCAAAGAAGACCTTTTTTACTACCAATAAAGCTCAAAGAAAGATTTTTTCTTCCCCAGTTTGCTTTCATAGCCCCCAAAGTTAGAAGATGGAAGTTTTTTTGTCTAGTTGCCTTACTTATTTTTTCTACACAATCTTACGCTTCTAAGTTTTTCCTATACTATATTACTACACTATGCCTTATATTTTTCACAGATAGAAATTGAGAACGGGAAAGAAGATAGAAAATTTTGACAGAAGAGAATTTTGTGCTGCAGTATCAGACATCCTTCCAGTCCGTTTTCCTTTTCTCTTGAGGATAAAAACAGCTGCCCCATATATATATATGTATGTGTGTGTATATATATATATATGTATGTGTGTGTATATATATATATATGTATGTGTGTATATATATATATATATATGTATGTGTGTGTATATATATATATATACACATAACACTGGCATGCCACTTTCCACTGGCAGGGCTGACTCAAACTTTCACCAAAAATTCTGTAATAAAAATATTATTTTCCTTTATCTTTTGTCCCTATTACTTGGTCTTTAGTCCCTGTTCACTTGTCTTTAGTCCTTGTTCACTTGTCTTTAGTCCCCTTTTTTTTCTTTAGTTCCCCATTTTTCTTTTTTCTTTAGTCCCTGTTCATGGCCCCATTCTGTGGAGTGTTTATCCACCAACCCCACAGCTCCCCAGAGTTTTCTTGAGTGTGGGCAGCAGGAAATATTAGATAGAAGGATTTATAGTGCAGAGATAAACAGATAGAAAATACAGGATAGCCTCGAGAGGGCCTGGAACCTTTTCCAACAGGCCCTGACTGTCTCTGCCCCAGGTTATTTATAGAGACGCCAAGAGGTGGAGCAAAAGACCTCCTCCCCCAGCACAGCCAAGTGCAGACCATTTCAGACACCTGCACTCAGGCCCGTGGCCCTAATCATCTTCTATGGGGACCTGCTGGGTAAAGCCACAAGGAACCCGAAAACAGGCTCCCACACCCAACCATGAAGGAAGCATGGTCAGAACTGTGCTGAGCACCAGCTAGTTTGAATTTCACTAATTCACCAGGCGGTGGTGGTGAATGCCTTTAGTCCCAGCATTCAGGAGGCAGAGGCAGGCGCATCTCTGTGAGTTCAAGGCCAGCCTGGTCTACAGAGCAAGTTCCAGGACAGCCAGGGCTACACAGAGAAACCCTGTTTCAAAAAACAAAACAAAACAACAACAAAAAAGAATTCCATTAATTCATCAAGTGACTCAGTTTTTTTCACCATGACCTTAAAAGTACTGTGAATGTTGATTTGGGGACATGAATACATTTTAGATGCAGGTTTCTAAATACAACAATCTACAAAACGTCAGGGCTGACTGTGTCTATCAACCTCCTCATCGTAACTAGGCAGCTGCAGAGCAGTACTGGGACACCAGGGAAGGTACCGGGCTGCAACCACCCACCACCTCTGAGGTCTCAGAGATCTAACAACCAGGTCCGTAATTCTAACAAGAGAGAAATTCTGGTTTTCTCAAATGCCTGCCAAATTTATTCCTGAGTATATTAACCACAACTGTCACCTTTCTGCATGAAGCAAGCAAAGAGCTGAAGCCACAAATTTTATTACCCATCAACTCTTGTATTAATCCCAGAGAGCATTCAATCCTTCCAAATGGACAAGTTAAAAACTATAACAGGCCTTTCTGGTTGCATCCACACTTCAAGTGACAGCTGGTGTGTGGGTCCTCTGTGAGTAGCAAGTGCTCTTCACCACTGAGCCACCTCTCCAGTCCCCCACTGGATTTCTTAGCTAAAACTTGCCAAAAGGACACCGAGTCCCATAACTTTTATGACAAAACTGTATAGACTTTTTAAATACGCAAACAGACCTACAATCATCCTCCAACTCAAAGTGTTAGCAATTATTTCTCTCAGGCTGGAGAGATGGCTAACTGGCTCAGCGGTTAAGAGAACTATCACCGGAGAGCCAGGGCGATGGCTCAGTGGTGAGTAAACACTGCTCTTCAGACGGCCCGAGTTCGGTTCTCAGCACTCATAGTGCGTTACTTCTCACTCAGAGGGATCTGGTGCTGTTGGCCTCTATAGAAATGTGGTAATACAAGTTAGGATAGAAAGTGAATTAGGTACAACACTTCGGACTTACCAAGATAGGACAGATGGAGTATTTTCTCTGAATTTGTCAAATGCAAATGGACTAGACATTGTTAATATAATTCTTGCCTATAGTTATTGTACATAATGTATTAGACAAAAAGGGGGGACTGTATGATATTGTATTTGTGTTCTGACAAAACTTTCCTAGAGATCAGAGGGCAGGGCTAGACACTAGTTAACCATAGAGGTCAGGTGGTGGTGGCTCACACCTTTAATCCCAGCACTCAGGAGATATAGACAGAAATATAAGGTGGGTAGATACAGGATCTTGGCCCCCTTTTGCTCTGAGGATCCAGAGAAGTAAGAAGTCACTAGTGGCTGCTCCTTTGCTTCTCTGATCTTTCAGGTTACTACCCCAATATCTGACTCCTGGATTTTATTGATAAGACTAATTAGGATTACACTTCAGTCCTCTGTGGACACTTGCACACAGGTGAACATACCCCCACAAAGATACACATACATAATTTATATAAAGTCTTTTTTTAAAGGAATTATCTCACCAGAGCCTTTAATTTACAAAACTTTATTGTGTGGACCGTTAGGCACAGATCACACAGGATGTAAGCCTGTTCTCAGCAAAGTATGATTTTATGAACAAGGCCAGGCATCCAGGCTTATCTTTACACTTTACAATTGAACATTTATTTCTAACATGCAAAAGCTTTAACTACTATAGTCAAATACATCTGAATTACATCTTTCCCACAGGACTTCATGATAGTTAAAGGCAATTTAAATGCTACCCCAGTCTTCTAAATTTAACCGACAATGACATTTCTAATAATTTCAAAGTTACTGAAGCATACTGTCGTCACTTTCTTGAAAGGAACTTGGCACAAAAGGCGGTGGAGAGGTCTTTGTAAGGGGTCTCTGAATCCGACTTGGTTGGTGGTATCCGGCAAAGCTGGCGGAATCCAGGGGAGCGCAGCAGCAGATTCTGGGAGAGGCCCATGAGGCTGGAGCACAGCCAGTAGAGAACGAGAGACTAGAGAGAGTGTATGACAGTTAGCATCTGCTCCTGCACGTGCAACGTTTGCACAAGCCGTCAGTAAAAAACACCAGCATTCTGAGCAGGCTACGGGACAGGCAGGAAAGGCTGAGAAGGCCAGAGAGCAGAGCGAGGTGTTGACAGCAGACATGACAGACTCAGCCATTAGGATTTTGTTCCCAGCACAGGCGCTGACAGGCTGATGGTACAGATGGACGGTGGGAGCCTGGGGATTGGTGGCTTCCCATGGCAACCTTACTGGACCTCATTCCCCTTTTATTGGTCAGTCTTTCACGATTCCCCAGGAACTATTTTCTCCCTGTCATCTAGGATGCATGGCTTATCTTCAGAGCAACTTATCATCAACTTTCTTTTGTGATACAACTGAGGCTGGTGCGTTAAACTAAGCCCTGCAGCCTCTCTGTACACACGTGTGTTTCCTACACATACACGTGTCTCAAGCTTTGTGTGGGCATCAGAAAGCAGTCAGGTCTTAGAAGCAAAACCATGTGGCTGGTGAGTCCTGCCTGGGATGAAGATCTCCTGGTCTGAATCCTGTTTGCTATTATTTGGCTTTGTATTGGTTATTTCTCTTGCTTCAGTTTCCTATGTATAAAACGGGACAGAAAATGTACCCACCTTTGAGGGCTTATGAGAGCATTTGTACAGAATGGTTAAGCCAACTATGGACTCACAGCGAGTCTCTGCAGTTGTTTAAAGTGAGACCTCAAGGACAGAAACAGGCACAGAGGCAGATTAGGCAGCAGCTACAAACAGCTGATCTACCTGGACTTGGGAGACTAGCTGAGTAGTTCACAGAACAGAACCAGCTGTTGGACTCTCCGTGCTTCAGGTTCCTCATCACTAAAGCAGGAGATTGTCTTGTTGTTGTTTTGTTTGTTTTCAAGACAGAGTTTCTCACTGTAGCCATGGCTGTTCTGGAACTCACTCTATAGACCAGGCTGACCTCAAACTCAGAGATCCTCCTGCCCCAACCCCTGCCCGCCCAGTGCTGGGATTAAAGGTGTGCACCATCACAGTGTGGCCCATTAAAATGAAAGACTGTAACAGTGCCAGCCTCATTAAGAGTGCCTAGCGCTGGCAAGACAGGCCAGCTGGTAAAGGTGCTGGCCACCAAAGCAGATGTTATGGGTTGAACCCTTGGCCCCACATGGTAGAAGGAGAACTGCTAGGAGGCTGTCCTGTGAGCGCCACATGTGTACCCTGACACGTGCAAGCACCTGCGTAAAATCAGGGTGCCTGAGTATCAGGCTGGTGCATGCAGGGTCATGGGATCTTTCTGTTCAGCTTCCTGAGTAGCTGGGACGAAGGACATGCAGCACCCTAGGCTTACACAAGGATTTCCAAGCCTTTTCTCTTACTATACTTTTTACAATGCATACAGACAGAACCATAGCTGCCATCTACATAACAATTTCTTTCCTTGCTAGGAAACAATCCTAACTTTTAGCTGGGTATACTTGCTGTGGAATATTCCTTTACACTGTGATTGGTTTAATAAAAAGCTAAACAGTCAATAGCTGGGCAGGACTTTCAGGGCAGAGAGGACGCTGGGAAGAAGGGCTGTCAGTCAGACGAAGAGGAAGCAGCATGGCCATACAAAGATAACAGAGCCACATAAAAGGACACAGATGAAATGGGCAGATTAGAAACAAGCCTAAGCTATCCGACAAGCTTTTTTTTTTTTTTTTTTTTTTTCAAGACAGGGTTTCTCTGTGTAGCTTTGCGCCTTTTCCTGGAACTCACTGGGTAGCCCTGGCTGGCCTCGAACTCACAGAGATCCACCTGACTCTGTCTCCCGAGTGCTGGGATTAAAGGCGTGCGCCACCACCACCCGGCAGCTCTAGCTTTTATAAATAATCTCCATGTTGTGATTTGGGAGCTGGTTGGTAGGACAGAAAAATCTGCCTGTCTATACTATATCTAAAAAAAACCAAATGTACATACTTCCTAGATTCTGAAACTGCTAGATGTGACCAAATAAGTAAGACACAAACACATTTATTTGGTGGGACACCTAGCAATGGTCCTTGAAAGGGCCATGTGTACATGAAGCACCCTCTACCATTTCTGCAGTGTAACCTGCTCCAGCAGCATCATGACCACTGTGGCCATGAGGAAAATATCAGAGGCTGTGGGTGATGAAGACAGCACGACTGTCTTCAGGGAATTGGCACATTGTTCCTAAACTAGACCCATCTGGACTGCCTGTTGGAGGTAAGCTTGGGTCTGTAATACACCTTTTCAGATTTGTTACTGATTCAGCCTAAGCCTTGACATCATACTGCTCTTATTTCACGGAGGTTTCTTCCAATGCATTGCTGTGGTCACACGGTGTCTCATAGGAATACTCCCCATGGGAAAGTACTATAACACACACCATTTCATGCTCATGGACATCAGGTCTGCTTCAGAGATGTAGAAACTCATTTTGCACAGGTGAAAGACATTCACCCAGTACCAGCTTAGACCCTCACCTTTATACCAAAGCACACTGCCTCCAATCCATAGGATTCTGAGAGCTCTGTAACTGCTCACCCAATCCTAACTAGTGGCAACTGAATTCTACTTAATGGCTTCATGTTAGCCCTGAGTAAAGATGACAACTTCTAAAGTTATCTGTGGAAAATATACAAAGGACTGAAGTAATTGTAATAATTGTTTGTTCTTTTATTTCTTACAGAGCTTACTTAGGTATCAACAGGGACAAGTGAACCAAACCCACAGCGGAGGGTTAAGAAGTACTCGTGAATACGGAAGTTGTTCACTGGACTAGCTAGTCAAATAGGTAAGTACTAGAGTATTCAAGGTGCTCTGTCAGACTAAAATAAGGAGTTTCATGGGAGAGCTGGACACATGCAGGAGAAAGATCAATCAACCAACCAGGCAATGCTCAAGTGTCAATTGACAACACAGACAACAGTCACACGAGCATTCTCAACAGCAAGGACAGTGGGCAGAAGGAGCCTGAAAGCAGCAGGATGCTCAGCTGTGGAAGCTGAGCACGGGCCACATGCAAGGCTACTGCTACTCACAGAAGGTACTGTTGCGGCAATCGGGATCATCAACACGGATACAGCTCGGACAAAGTGTGTAACATACATTTGAAACCGAGACATTCCAAGTTTTTGTAGAGCGAAAATCTGAAGTAGAACACACAAACCCTAATTACTAAAATACATTCAATCAGATGAACTTTCAAACACAGGCTGAAGCCCAGGCTTTGTGGCACACTGTTAAAATCCTAGTATTTGCACTGGAATAGCAGCGCAAGGCTATCTTTGGCTTTAGATTTGTAAGGTAGGCTACATGAGACACAGTCTCAAAAAACCCACACGAACAAAACCAAAACAATTTTGTTTTTAAAGGTTGGGTTTCACTATGTAGCCCCGATGGGCCTGGACATATACTCTGTAGATTAGGACAGCCTCTGCTGGGATTACAGATGTGTACCACCACACCTTGCTAAAAGCTGATTTGTGGCCAGCCTCCACCAATACCTTGAAGGACCGGCACTGTGGTTCAATGGCAGAGCACTTGACCTTGTGTGTACAAGGCCATGGCCTCCATATCGAGCACTTAACACACCAGTTTCAACATCAGTGAACTTACGTAACTGTGTGTGTGTGTGTGTGTGTGTGTGTGTGTGTGTGTGTGAGAGAGAGAGAGAGAGAGAGAGAGAGAGAGAGAGAGAGAGAGAAGCAGGGAGATGTGCCTGCAGAGATCAACCCTGATGTTGCTAGCCACCAAGCTATCTCTCCAGCCCCATCTTTTCTGTTTTAAACATATCCTAGGGTAGCATGGAACTTGCTGTGGAGTTGAAAATGACCTTGATCTTCTGATTCCTCTTATAGCCATGCCCCACTAAGTCCAGTGCATCCAAGGCTGGGGCAGAGGTCCCAGGCTTCATGAACACCAGGCAAGCATCCCACCAACTGAACTGCATTCCCAGCTCCAAGGTGTTAAGAAAATAGGTGGGGGCTGGAGAGATGGCTCAGCGGTTAAGAGCACTGACTGCTCTTCCAAAGGTTCTGAGTTCAATTCCCAGCAACCACATGGTGGCTCACAACCATCCACAATGTGATCTGGTGCCCTCTTCTGGAATGCAGGTGTACATGCAGACAGAACACTATATATATATATATATATATTTTTGGTTTTTCGAGACAGGGTATCTCTGTGTAGCTTTGCGAATTTCCTGGAATTTGCTTGGTAGACCAGGCTGGCCTTGAACTCACAAAAATCCGCCTGCCTCTGCCTCCCAAGTGCTGGGATTAAAGGTGTGTGCCACCACCGCCCGGCAAATAAATCTTAAAAAAAAGAAAATAGGCCGTGTCTGCTACAAACAAGATGTACATTAGAATTCCCAGACAGGGTTCATTTGACCTGAGGTTTGTAAGCTTTCACCTCCAAGTCCAAGCTCTGTACAAAATTGCAAGCATGCTCTCTGTGTACTGTTGAGTGAAGCACTATGGGTAACAGAGGAAACAACTGAAAAACCCTATTTTTCATGTATGTGTTTCTTTACATTATCTCATCACAAATTCAAATGACTATACTAAGCCATTAAGAGAATGGCAGTGGGTTACTTATGGTTCTCTACCAATAAATTCACAAAATAGATACACAAAAACCCCATTGTGGATTAAAACCAGACTGGCCAGGCATCTTAAATTTCTTTTTTCTTTTCTTTCTCTTTCTTTTTGAGACTGGTTCTCTCCATGTGGCCCTGGCTGTCCTAGAACTCACTGTGTGGACCAGGCTGGACTTGAGCTTGCCAAGATTAGAGGCCTGCCAGCACACCAGCTGCAGGTACTGATCTTTTTTGTTTTGCCTGGTTTTCTGAGATGGTCTTGTTAGATAGCTTAGGATGGCTTTGCGTTTGTGATTCCTCTGCCTCTGCGTCCTGAGTGGTAGAACTAGACATGGGCAAGCCTGCTTGCCTTAGCGCTCTTCTTCTTTACTAGTAAGGACTCTGCCACCTGGAGACACAAAGACACTGGCCCAGGTCATGGGCTGATGTGACAATGTCAGAAGAGCAGCAGCAGCAGCAGCAGCAGCAGCAGCAGCCCCAATGCCGTAAGTGGTCAACAACCCCCAATGTAAACCACTGACCTCCACTATTAGTAAATTGACGACACCAACGGAGACAGGCAGAATCCAAGTGGAATCCACCGCAGTGAGGTCAGGAAACCACAGCGCCCCTCCAGCAGCCAGCTGTTCCTGAACAGAAGCACCGGCTGCAACAGTTTAAACACAGCAACCAATTCCTGAAGACGGCCCAGACAGAAGCACCCAAACACAAGCAGCCCAACCTCTCCTCCGCCCACCAAGCGCCTCACCCTGAAGACCTGCCCTGCCACTCAAGCTACTGAGAGCTGCAGTCTTTCTCAAGGTACTTTTCATTTTCTCAAGGTATTGCTCTCAATGTAGACTGACTGTTTATGCTTAAGAGTCTAAACTCTGTAATGTAAGGCAGACAGTAAATGGTAGTTATAAAACTAGAATTATTAATACCATGAGTCTAGTTAAATAAATAAATAAATAAAAACTAGAATTATTTTTTTCTATTGGAATGCAGCATTAAGGAATTTGAGAGATGGGGACTTCTATAATAGTTACCTTCTGAATGTGCTGCCCCTGTGCTAAAGTTCCGGAGGGCAATGGATATGAAGACCCACATTGGAAGCTGGACCCAGACTAACACGGAGGCTTTGAAAGGATGGCAGTTGTCACGGACATACAGCTCTGAAACAAGCCTCCGCATGTTCTTTAGATACATGAGCCTAAGGTGAGGGAGGGAAGAGAAAACATCATCTGACCACTAGCAAGAGCTTCACCCTGTGGCACACACAGACCCCTCTGTAGGGGTGCTGAAGGGCTGAACGGGGGTTTCAACCATCACAAGCAGTTAAGGGGACAGCCGCTCAACAAAAGGCACACAGCCTTTTACTAAAGACGCTGTCAGACCACAACTTTAGCCTCTAATGATCTCTGGCCAGTGAGATTTTTAAAAACATTTTATTTATCATATTCTCTGATTTGTGTGTGCATGAAAGATACATGTTAACCACTGAGCCATCTCTCTAACCCCTGCCAATTAAGATTTTAAGGGTGAAATGTTACCAGCTGAGGTAGCACCTACCCACAATGCCAGCATTTGGGAGATGGAGACTGGAGGACTGAAAGCTTGAGGCCAGACTCCAGTTACATAGCGAAGTAAGTAAGGGAAACCTGTGCTACTCTGGGAACTCCTGTCTCAAAACCAAAATGGAGAGTGGGATTGCAAGACCAACAAAGTATAACACATTGTCTCTTCAAATATTACAGCTAAAGCATATTTTACTTAACTGTAGTCCAGGCAAACATAGTCATTTGACCTTCCAAAGTATCTTATCTGTCCCCAAGTATCTTGTGGGTCTGTGCAGTTTATATTCTTAGACTGTCAAAGTGGCCCCCATTTTGCAATCAATTTTCCAACTAAGGTTATGTTAATCTGTTCACCATACTAGTTTCTCTTTTTTAAAAGGTTCACTGTGGGCTTGGGGATTTAGCTCAGCGGTAGAGTGCTGGCCCTGGGTTCGATCCTCAGCTACACACACACACACACACACACACACACACACACACACACACACACACACACACAAAGGCTCACTGTGTAGCTCTGACTGGCCTGATGCTCACTATGTACTAGGCCTGCCTCGGCTGCCCAAGTGCCAGGATTAATAGCACTCACCACCATATCCGGCTCAGTTACTTCCTTTGTTTTTTGAGAAATGGCCTCAGACAGTCCAACCTGACCTTGAACTTGGTATGTAGCCAAGGATAACTTTGAGCCTCTGGTACCCCTATCTCCACCTCCGAAGTACCACACCCGACTGTCCTTCTGTTTTTAAGTCTTACTTTCTAGACCATGATCTTGAGGGACAATTATTGTTTTTTTGTTTGTTTGTTTGTTTTTTTCTGAGGCAAGGAGGGCATCTCCAGCTCAGGCTGGCCTCCAAGTTACAGGCCTCTTCTGTATGCAACCACTAGCCTTGCTCAGGTTTCCTATTCATCTTTAAATCTCTTACAACACACACATTTAGCGTAAGGTAGGCCTTTCTTTAATGGCTGTATTGAATTTAATCAATTTGTAGTGTGCTGGACTAGACAGTACACTCATACATTCTAGGCCCCTAAATTCTAATTTCATCTGTACATTGTTTTTCTACATATACGTGCACATTTTGGTCTTGAAAACTTTCAGGTCATCCAACAAAATAGAGCTCCCCATCTGAACAAAAAATTTCTAGATGGCTGTGGCTCTCAGCTTCCTCTTTATTAAATATGAAAACTACAGGCTTCAGCTTGTCTGCATTTAATAAATAAAACTTGGTTTCATGCATTAATACATATACTTCCTCCTTTCTCCCTTCCTTTCTTTCTGAGACAGGGTCTCAGTCTGAAGCCTGGATGTCATGGAACTCATTATGTAAACAGGCTGGCCTTGAATTCAGGAGACATACCTGCCTCTGCCTCCATAGTGCTGAGATTAAAGGCATGCCTCACCAGTCTGGCTACAAGGTTTCACTAAAATTCAAGTTTTCATTGTTTTTAAGATTTCTCAGGGGCTGGAGTGATGGCTCAGAGGTTAAGAGCACCGAGGGCTCTTCCAGAGGTCCTGAGTTCAATTCCCAGCACCCACATGGTGGCTCACAACCATCTGTAATGAGATCTGGTGCCCTCTTCTGTATACATAATGAATAAATAAATCTTAAAAAAAAAAAAAAAAAAGATTTCTTAGGATTGGAGATTTACCTCAGTGCTAATTCGCAAACGCAAGGCCCTGGGTTTGATCCTCAGCTCCAAAAAAAATTCTTTCATTGTTTATGTATGTGATGTTTTGCTTGCATATATTTAAGTGCACCACATGCATGCCTGGAGCCCTGAGGTTAGAAGAGGGTGTTGGCTACTCCTGGGATTGATCCACCATGTGAGTGCTGGGAATCCCAGTGCTCAGGAGGCAGAGGCTTGCAGATCTCAGCAAGCTCAAATTCAGCCTGATCTACACAGTGACCAGGGTCCTCTATAAGAGTAACAAGTGTTCTTTAAACCAGGTATGGTGGCGCACGCCTTTAATCCCAGCACTGAACGGGCAGATCTCTGAGTTTGAGGCCAGACTGGTCTACATATCGAGTTCTGGGACAGTCAGGGCTACAAAGAGAAACTCTGTCTTGGATTTAAAACAAGTGTTCTTAACTGCTGAGCCAACTCTTCTAACATCAAGTTTTATGATCGAGCTCGTATTAAGTATAGTTTGACAGGCATGGTAGCACATTACTATAGTAATAGCAAGGCCAGCCTGAACTACACAAACCACTTCACAAGAATCAAAACAGGCAGAGAATGGAGGGATACAGATGGACATGGGACAGAACAGGACCAAATAGCAATTTTATACCTACTTACATGCATAGCTCCCTTGACTTTCATATGACTTACATCAAATCTTAATACAGTATTGAATTCATTTCCATCTTTATCTGATCATGGCTCTCTTTCAGTGGGTCCTACAGAAGAGAAGCCAGATGTGAGGCTGAGATGGGAGCTCCTCATCCTCCTACCCTCTTCAGGAGTTAGGGTAAAGTCTCTTTCTTCATTTATGTGCTTTCATTCCAATACATAAAACAACCATGCTTCACAGTGACTTATTAATATGAATGAACTAATCAAGAAACTACCTGAACCTGTATTTATGTACTTCATGATTACAGGCATGAAACTGCATACCTGGCAACTCTCTTGGACCAACCAAAACGATGTGCACAAACTGCAACTTCCTGGTTAAGGCGCTTGGCGATGTCTTTTATTTCTGGTTGCAAGTTTTCCACCTAACTAAAGAAAAGTTATTTTTATGAGCACATACAGGATCTTTATTGGTAACGACTACTATATTAGCTTCAGCTGTCACCTTGGCACATCCGGGAGAGAAGAGCTCAAAGAAATTTCATCCTTCAGATTAGCCTACGAGGTGTTTTCTGATTGCTACTCGACATGGAAGGACACAGTCCACCGTGGGCCACTATTGCTGGCATGTCAGCCTGGGCCATACAGAGAAGCCAGAAAGCAGTTTTCCCCACGGTTTCTGCTTCAGTTCCTGTCCTGTTATCCCTCCATAATGGACTCTGACCTGGAAATATTCTGGTTTCTCCCCCATCCGGCACCTGGTCAGTGTCATACCATAGTAGCACAATCAATGGAACTCATATAGTCTCTGTCCCCTCAACTATTGACAAGTGTTGTTTCCCTGATCACATTTGCAATCAGAAAAAAAATTTAAGCAGAAGATACTATTAGGTTGCTTAAAATATCTTTAGTCACAAACTTAAATGCCAGTTTGTACACCCATCTGCTCACCCAAATTGATTTGCACAAACTGCAACTTCTTGGTTAAGGGGTGCAAGGTGACGTTTTTTCTATTTTCCGGCTGTGCATAACTTCTGAAATGGCACCTGCTTCATTGATTTTGAGAAGCAAATGAAAACTGCATCCCGGATTTTACTGTTCCAGCCTTAGATAAGCCAGTAGTAGGGAAGACATCATCCCACTCATTAAGTTAAAACCCCAAGGATTCCCACTGTGACTACCTATTTCTTCTGCCTTAGTGCTGCTGCAGCTTTCTTTCCTGGCAATCTTCTGTGAAATTTCACCTTCTCAAAGGAACTCGTGCTGATATGATCTCACATCACGAAGCAGCCAAGGAAAGATAATTCTATACCGACCCCACATAAAAAAAAGAAAAAAAAAAAAAAAAGTGAAGCCCTAAAAGGCCAAGTCAAGGCCACAACTCATCAGACACAGGGTCGTAGATTGTAGGTCCAGAGTGACAATCCAAGTCTGCAAATTGCTAACTTAGTGAATCCTTTCTAATAATAATGAGCAGTAAGAATAGTTGGGGACAAATAATGCTGCAGACACTCTGTTAAAACGTTTGCGTTCCTAATTTTGCCATTTTTTTTTTTCTGCAAACTGGTCTTAATCAAAAATACAGGAAGCACTTGTATTTCAAATATAGACCTGGTAGGTCGGATGAACTGGAAGGTACTCGAGTCACCAACCATCATTTAACATATGCAATACTAATTATTTTAGCAAAGCAGTAGCCTCGATGGTTAACACTAGCAGGAAGGCAGCAGGGGGACTGACGCCCCTCACCTTAGCCAGGATGTAGTGCTGATAGGCGGCCAGGGGCAACGTGACAGCGCCGCGCAGAGCCACGGTGCTGAGCAAGATGCTGCCCCACCAGGGTAGTCCCGTGGCAGCCTGCGAGCCTAGCAGCACTTCCTCCGCCGCGCGCACGGGCCCCGACGCTGCCAGAGCCTCGTACCATCCGCCAGGAGCGGCCGCCGACACCGACGCGGCCGCCCATACCGGGAGGGCCGGGAGTCGCGAGTTACTCCAGCCAGGCTGCAGTCCTCTTGCCCGGAGCCGCAAGGTGGGCAGTGTCCGGAGCCAGCCGGCCCCCGCGCAGCACAGCATGGTAACGCCACTGCGAGCGCGGGATAGGACGGCCTAGGGGCCCCTCGCGCCAGGAGGATGTGCGCACGCACGGTCCGCGGAAACACCTGACTTTCCCAGCCAAGGCGGTGACGTCTAGCGTCGCCCTAGTGATGACGCCGCCAAGCCCCGCCTCTCCCACGCGGCACTGACGGGATTCCTTCCCTTGCTAGGGTGGAGCTCCAAGCAGTCGGAACCGGAACTGCAGGGGTAGGAGGGGCAAGCAAACCGTCTGGTTGTTGAGTTTCGGTTTCCACCAGAGGATTGTCACTTGTGTACTTTTTGTGATCCGCCTGCTTCCGCTGAGGGCACGCGTAGCATGTAGTGCCGTTTCCACGCACTGCTGAAACACCTACTTTGAGAGTGTTTCTGGTTTGCGCAGAGCGTTAACCTGCGTCCTTTATCCCCTACGCATAATTCTACCTGATACAATATTTAATTTCTTTGGTTTTGGTTTTTCGAGACAGGGTTTCTCCGTGTAGCTTTGCGCCTTTCCTGGAACTCGCTTTGGAGACCAGGCTGGCCTGCAACTCAGAGATCCACCTGGCTCTGCCTCCCGAGTGCTGGGATCAAAGGCGTGCGCCACCACCGCCAGGCCAAGATTTAATTCTTTATCTGTTCTGGTCAACATTCTATTTCTTCTTTATAAATCAGGAGAGTGCAAGATGCGGGGCAAGGTGGGGGCACGCCTTTAAGGATCTCTTGTGGGTTCGAGGCCAGTCCAGATAGCGAGCTCTAAAGAAGCCAAAGCTACCCAGGAGACACTGTCTCAAAAAATCATCATCATAATTAAAAGTAGGAAAAATTGCAAAATGGAATGCACAGGGCATACACGACTGTGTGAGTTTTTCCAGTTTTGAGTTCCTGGCTCTAGCAAAATAATTGGGATAACATGATGTTTTCTTTTCTTACAGAGGCACCCAGCCCTAGAGTAATCCAAAGCGAATTGTGAGTTTTTAGAACCTTTCCCATGTTTGCTAAAGACAAACGTTAGATATTCTCTACTTTAATGCATACCTACCAAAGATATCAAATAACTTATTTTCTGGAATTTGGGTCACCTGCCTTCAAAACTATCCATAAATTCATATAAAAAAGTTAGAAATTGAAGCTCCTGTACCATAATCCCCTTTTCTAAAATAGCTTACACCTACCTCTTGCTAAGAAGCCAGCTGTTTCCAAACAAAAACAAAACAAACAAAAGAAAGCCAGCTGTTATTGTCTACTGATTTAGAGTGAAAGTCAAGTTATGTCAGGTATGTGTAAAGGATAAAGAATTGAACTGTTTCCCCATCCTCCTTCCAGAGAACTGGCAACATGGAGTTGGCACTTCCAAAGTAGCCTTAAGGTATAGAGGGAAAATTTCTTAACGACACAACTCTGCCAAACTCCAGGTTACCAGGTGAGGACCTAGAATCAATTCTAACCCCGGGAAAATAAGTAAATCTGTATTTATGATTAAGCATATATAACCCTTTTCTCTATGTATAAATAAGCCTGTCATTTAAGGATTTTTCACAAATCCTAATCCAATAATTTCAAGCAGTTATAAAAATCTTTAACACTATTATTACAACTGTTTGTAACTTCAGCTCCAGGGATCTGACACCCTCTTTTGACCTCTGTGAGCACCTGCATACACGTTAAGTAAATACAATAGAAATAGACCAATTTAAAAAATTCCATATATTCTAACAAGATTGAATTAATTTATTAAAATTTAATTTCTGCTAATTCTGCATATGGCTTGTGGAAGTCAGAGAACTTGGTAGTCAGTCCTCTCCATCCACTTTTACCCAGGTCACCACATTTGTACCCAGAACTATCTTTCAGACCATATTTATTTTTAAAGCTTTTTAAACTCAGGTTTATCACATGTCCAAGTGCAATGTGGGAGGAGGAGACTCATGTGGGATCAGAGGACAACCTGAAGGAGCTGGTTCTCCCTTTGTAATGTGAGTCCTAAGGATTGGCCTCAGGTTGTCAGACATGGCTTTATGCTTTTTCTTTTTTTCCTCTTGAGTTACATTTCCTCGATGTAGCCCAGGCCATCATGGAACTCACTAGATAATCCAGGCTGACTTTGTGCTCTAGGCAACCTGATGCACTAGTGCCAAGAGGTTAAAAAGCAGAAGGATTACAATTCAAGGTCAGGTTTCACAAGAGATGCTTTTCAAAGGACCCGAAACTATAAAAGTGAGGGGCCACTACTTGCGGTTAACTCCCTAAAAAACATTGCAACAAATAAAACATTTTCTTTTTGCAATTGTTTTAAATATTTTAGTATTTTATGTGTATTTTTGCCTGCATGTATGTGTATATATTGTACTACCTGCAGTTCTAAAATGTTTTTTTGGGAGTAGTTTTTTAAAACATTATAAATTATTCTTGTGAGAAACTGTTAAAAGTAATCTCTTGGTATCAGATTTAGGCATATTTTTTTCTCTTGGGGAGAAGCTGATGCTAAGATATGTAGCCTGGAACTATGTAGACCAGGTTGGCCTAAAACTCAGATTCACCTGCCACCACATCAGGCTTCTTAAAACCTTGAACAGGAAAGTTCCCTGATGTATCAAACATTGTGTCATATGTTCCAGTCCAGAGTGGCCTGGAACCCATTTCTTTTCTATTTTTTTCATTTTTTGAGGCAGGGTTTCTTTGTGTAGCTTTGGAGCCTGTCTTGGACCTTGCTCTGTAGACCAGGCTGGTCTCCAACTCACAGAGATTTACCTGGTTCTGCCTCCCTAGTGCGGGGATCAAAGGCCACCACCACCCAGCTTCTTTTTTCTCATCAGAGGGTGGCTTTTATTTGTAAAAAGTGTGAATTCATTTAAGACAGAAGTATAACATGAGACTCTGACAACACAGTATTAAAACTTTATGAGACTTGGTCCCACTGTAAAGGAATTCTGTCTGGGCCAGCAAAGTACTGCTCTCATTGTACTTAGCCCAACTTAGGTGATGGTATTTTTTGCATTCAGGATGTATAATGAAAGAAGTTATAAGTTAGATGCTCTCATCTGAAGGCAGCCGAGTGAGCCAAGTGCTGCAACTGTTAAGCAGTCTTCAGTGAAATGTGTACTTCCCAATCAATTCAGGAGCATCCAAGCCAAAGTATAGAAAGCATTAACATTAATAGTATAAGACACCTGGACAGATGAATTTACAAAAGTAAAAATAAAGTGATTATCTTAATCATTTCAAAATCATCCTGACTCTTAAATTTCGTTACTTAAAAGATTCTGAAACACTGTAAATGTTCTGTAATATCAGATCTGTGGGAATGAGTGTTAAGAATTGTCAGTGAAAGACTGAGTCAAAGGTCCTGAAAAGACTGTGATTATGAAAACCCCAGTGAATAATACAGTGCACAAAACCATTTTTTATCAAGTACATGTTTAGGTAACTTGAGAAAAAGAATTTTTTTTGCAAGCAGATGAGACAGGGTTATTTAATATACTACTTTTGTTGTTTTCCCAGAGAACAAATATTATTATTTACTAATAAAAACTATTTTACAATAATAGGCCACAGGAGGGATTTTTTTTTCAGAGAAATGCTAAAATCAGTTCTCAATGCTATTAAAATACACTGAAAGGCAAGAATGAGGACTTTGTCAGAAACAGTTAACAAGATTTTTTGGGGGGTGAGGTGGAGGTGAGAGTCTATATAGTCTGGGCAGTCCTAGAACTATGTAGACCAGGCTGGCCTCCAACTCACTGATCTCCACCTGCCTCTGCATCCCCAGGGCTGGGATTAAAGACGTGAGCATGAGTCGCCACGCCTAGCCAACAAGGTCATTTCTAAAGTGAAATAGCTGGAATACATATCATACAATAATTGGGGATATTAGCTATTTGGAAATGGAAAAGTGATAGTTCTGAAAAGGTAACTCACTTCTGAAAGAGAAGCACACTATGTAGTCTGCAGAGATAATCATATACTTTAAAAGGAAAAAAAAAAGACCTGCATGGTCTCAAAATTTGTGTTTTTTTATTGTTTAAATAAAAATGTTCTTTATTACATCTGAAGTATAAAATGTATTTGGAAAATGTTCCTAGTACAAACTTCTAGTACCATGGCACTGTACTTCACAAGCCTGATCTCTAAGTGTAGAGATGGAGGGCTCCAATCTAATCTCATGCTCCACCTTCTAAATTCAAGAAAATAGCCAGTCTTCACCCTTCTTCCTTATTGAACAGCACCACTCACATGCACAATACATGCTGAGCAATGTCTGTTCTCCATTGGGACTATTTCAGGTAGAAAATAACCCTCATTATCACATAAAACAACTTAGGGGGGTGGGTAGAGAAGACAGAACCGAGGCAAAATTCAATACAAAAGTTAACTAACATCACACAGCTGTTTGTTTTAGTAAAGTGCTGTTTTTTAATCTCACGGCTATATTTGTAGGCTGTTCTCTTCCTAATTTGGGTGTATTTGTCATAGGTGGAAAACCAAATGTTAACATTTCCTAAATGAAAAGACAAGTCCACCATTTACGAACTGCAGGGTAGGTTGGAGAAGCCAATCTTACACTCCCTACTAATGTCACTAGAGGCAAGAGATCCTCTTACGTACTTTGACAACCAAGGAATGCTATTATCAACTCTAGTTGGTTATCTAAGCTTTAGTTCGTGTTTTACAGTGTGAAGTTTGTATCTAATTAAAAATCAAACTGATATATACAGTATTTCTCATGAATGCATTGTTTTATATTTCAACCACATAAGTCATTTTTCTATAGGAGACAGGGTAGGACACATATTCTTCTTGTATACATTATTGTTTATTGTTTCAAGTGGATGGAATATATAATTCCCACTGAGTAGTTTAGTGTGGCCCTGAATCACATATAAACAGGTTAAATGTAGTCTTTATAATCCTTGTATTCATATATAGATCATAAAAATTGTCTTAATAACAAACCCAAATACTCCTTTTTCGGCTTGGCCCAAATTAGCCGTTCATCCTTTTCATTGCCACCAACAAGTGCAGAGAGCAAGGAGCCTTTGAACCTAAGACATAGATGCTTGAAAAAGGAACATTTTATGTTGACTCTTTATGACTAGGAAACCAATGTTAAGAATCAACATTATCCAATATAAAATATGCCAAATTGTTTAAAAACAAACAGTATCTGCTGACTGAGAACTGTGGTGGCTTTTAAATTTCTCCAAAGTCTCAAGTTTTCTGGTTAGAAGAAACCACTGAGCCACTGACGATCTCCACCTCTGTGTAGCAGCTGCTGTGGTAAAAGCTTTCCAGGGGGTTTTCACTATTGAGCAAGAGAATCTCACTAGTAACAGTGGCAAAGACAGAGCCCAAACTGGAGAGAGATGTGTGCATTAGTTTGAAAGTGCGACAAATGTGATAAAGACATGGAAAAACCAGAAATTCCTTCGATATGCCTCGCTACAAACAAACCCCAAAGGGAGCAAGACGGCTGTTTTAAGAGCTAACACAGGGAAGCATCCACCGATAACCCATCATTGTACTTCATGCTTAAATTACACGAGTAGAAAAGTTATGCTTATTAATAGTTTAATGTAGGAAGGAAACATCCGGATTTCTGAATATGAAGGTACATATCTCACATTAATTTAAGTCTACATAAAGTAGAGCTTCTATCCTGACATACTGAAATTTACTTTCTGCTTAGCCTTTGCTGTTATGTAAACAATTGTACATTTATTTGCCATTCTAAAACTTCAGGATCAAGTTTACATAATTTTGCTAAATTTCCGTGTTTGCTCAGAAGCAGTTTACAGTACTAAAACCAACCAGCCAAAGAACAGCTTCAACAGAAAGTTATGTCCAAAGGAGAAGAGGGAGAAAGAAGAAAATGATAAGAAAAATGCTAACTAAGATAAAAACGGATGATGATGGAGAATGGGCAGTCACAAATGTTCACAGAAAATAGGTCAGTTAGTAAGTTCTTCTGCAAAAAGCCTACACACTTCAGTCAAGCACATCAGTAGAATGATTTGGGAGCATAAAAAATTCTCGGCCACTTGTGATTTCCTCTGAATGAAAGGAATCTGCAGGCTAACAGGCTTATCCTCATCAGCCAAGCTGGTTCATGTGCACACTGTTCATGTGAGGTGCCCAGGGCCCGGTCCAAACCTACAAATACAGAGCATGCATTTCACCAAATACAAATTAAACAGATATTTAGCTTAAAATAATACTCCTAAAAAGCAGTCAAGTATCTATAAACTAATTTCATTCAGTCTTCAACATATAGTCAGGTACGTGGAAGGAAAAGGAAATACTTGGGAGTTCAAGTTCATCCTCATCTGCACAGTAAGCCTCAAGGACAGCCTGGGTTACCTGAGACCTTGGGTCAAAACTGAGAGGCTAGGGGAGGAGCACAGGGAATTGGAGGATGGAGCTGGGCAGTGGTGGCGCACGCCTTTAATCCCAGCACTTGGGAGGCAGAGCCTGGCGGATCTCTGAGTCCGAGGCCAGCCTGGTCTACAGAGTGAGATCCAGGACATGCACCAAAACTACACAGAGAAACCCTGTCTTGAAGAAAAAAAAAAGCACAGATGCTCTTACACAGGACTTGTGTTTGATTTCCAGGACCTACATGGTAGCTTTCAACTGTCTATAATTCTAGTTCTAGGATCCTCTTCTGGGCTCCAAGGTCACAAGGCATGCATGTGATAGATATACATGCAGGCAAAACACCCATACAGACAAATTAAAAGAAAAAAAAAATCAGTTAAAAATCTGCAACATATTAGGAAACAACAGAAAAAAAAAAAAAAAACAGCAATGTCCCCGCCCTTGACTGGGGCCTTGAGAATGTTACGAATGTGCTCTGTCACCAAATTACAACTCAAACCTCTTTTCTTTGCTTCTCTTTTCTCTTTTTGAAACACTAACAAGAAGTGATACCCAAGCAATTTTAAAACTAGCTACTTGACAACATAAAGACTGCTGTGAAAGAACAATTGTCCAGAGATACTGAACATAAACTCAAGTAACTTAAACATGAGTCAGGTATGGTTGCTTATACCTGTGATGGCAGCACATGGAAGGTTGAAGCAGGATCACCCTGGGCTAGCTAGCTAGTGAGTGCCAGAACAAACAGAGCAAGACCCCCCACCCACCCAAGTGTAGTCATTTCCCTAAGTTTTCAGTTATATAAAGTTTTGGCGTAACATGTTAAAATATAGTGTGAATAGCTCTTTACACATTAACGAATTTTAATGTGAGTATAAAGTTATTTTACATAAAGATCACTTTGCAACTTGCTATTTTTTGTTTCTGAAACGGGGTCTTACTATGTAGCCCTACATGGCCTACACCCAGGCCGACCCCTAACTCACAGAGGTTCACCTGCTGAGTGCTGGGATTAAAGGTGTACCCTATCATGTCCAGCTCTAAATTCTTCTATACCATCTGCTACAGAACATCATCTATAAAATGCTTTTCTATAATAGTTTTAAAAAGCTGTATCATTTTACAAAGGTTTCGAATGCATTGCAGCTGTAGTCAATTTCTTTTCCCACCTATATTCACTGTACTCTATTGTTCTATGCCTAAATTCTATTTGTCTTATATTTTGTAAACACCTAAGTGACTGCTTACTGAATTATCAGCCTTACCGTTTGAGGACCATTATTTTCTGTGGAACTTGAAACCATCTTTATCAGTGAATTCCAAGAAGGGTCTGCAGCATGAGGGCCATTGAATATGGGTCCTCCAGTACCATCAGGGAGAGGTGCTACTGGAGGAATCATTGCATTCCCATACACAGAAAAAGGCATACCCTTCAACAAAGGGGGAGAGAGGAAAGAGATTAGCATCAGAGTCCTTACTCTTCTTCTCTGTCCCTCCCCCACCTCTGGTAAACTCTCCTGCAAGGACTCTGTGGAGAGGACTTGTCACAGAAGACAACGAGGCACTGGGGAGGCAAAAGCAGCCTGTTTAGAGGAAGTTTCGGGCCAACTAGGGATACATATGTGCTCTGTCACAGAACAGAAATGAAACAAAATCAATCAAACCAACCAACCGAGGAGTCAAAGCTCTAAAATTGTTTTTAACCACCTCAACTGACTTTATGAATGTATAAGTTATTCACAGAGCCTAAAAATTATTCTGACATGAACTCATTTAGCAGAGTATAGCTGGGCATGGTGGCCCAGGCCTTTCATCTCAGCACCCAGGAGGGAGAAGCAGGTAGATCTCTTTGAGTTTGAGGCCAGGTTGATCTATAAAGTGAGTTCTAGACCAGCCAGAACTACATGTTGAGAACATGTCTCATGAAGGAAATAAAAAAACAAACACAAAGTATAAGGGAGAATTCCAAAAAGCATTCCACCAATGGCAGACATGGCAGTGCACACCTGTAGTCCTAGCACATGGGAGGTGGTACAGAAGACCAGAAGCTAAGGTCACCCCAGTTCCACAGTTAAAACAGTTGGCTGTTCCTGCAGAATGCCTGAATTCAGTTCTTGGCTCTCACTTTCGATGGCTCATGATTTCCTGTAATTCTAGCACTAAGGGATCCAATAACCTCTTTGACCCCAGTGAGCATATGATTTATGTGCACATACATACCCACATATACACATAATTAAAAATAAAAATGTAAAAAAAGGAACAAACAATATACTCCAACCAAAATAAACAAACCAAAGACTCCTAAAACAAAACTCCCCTAAATGACAAGGAAAATTAATTATTTCTATCTTATCCACTTTGACTTGTAAAGCCCGAGCAGGACTTCACAGATGCCTATATTTGGAAATGAGAGATGACTAGGAATAAGAAAAACAATTTGTAATAATGAAAATGCTTACCCCAACTTTAGGAAAGTCCATGTATCCTGCAGGAACATGCTGATGGAATGTACCAGAAGGAGTTACAATTCCTGTACTATCTCGCTCCATTGCTTGATGCTGTGAAAACACTCCTGGGTCAGACATTGGCCTGTGAATCATAGGATTTCCCATCCCAGGGTTACACCAGTCCACTTTGTCTGAGAGGAAACAAACAAACAAACATTCAAAATCAATATACAATTTAAAAGGAACACTTTATAATTTCTATTTTAACTTATTGTAAGTTATGAATTCTTTCAAAACAATCTATTTTATATGTTTGCAGCAGTTATTTCCACACTGCCTAGTGAACAGTGTCATAAAACTTAACAGAAGAGCACACAGAAGCAGCGGACACCTGACAGAGTAAATGTGGGTCTGCTTTTCTCACCCAAGTTTGTGGAAAGCAGCTACGAGATGACTAACTAACAAGCTATGACTGTCTTTTTCATTTTAGGTCCACAGTGTTCCTGAACATGTTCCCTTGGGAATGAACTTGATATAAGCTCATCTTGGGGATGGGGGTGGGGAGGGGGAGAAGCAGATCTGTCCTTAAACAGTTACAAAGTAGATGCCAAAGACTTCAGAAAGAGAGCTCTGAAGTTGTCATGAATTTCACTAATTCATGCAAGATAAAATAACACACAAAAGAATTGTGGTAAGTAGGCTGACAGTGCAGCTGGTGTATCAGTCATTTGAGAAAGCGTAAGCTCAAAAACTCTGGATCTTGATGGACGGTGAAGGGTTCCCATGGAAACTTTAAATAAGCATGTATTCACTTGAACAGCAGCAGCAGCAGCACAATGACTGCAGCAGCAGAGCCTGGCAAAAAGTAAGGAAGCTGACAGCCGGATGATCTCAGACTCCAACCTCTCAGTACAACAAAAGTAAGGAAGCTGAGAGCCTGAAATCTCAGACTCCAACCTCTCAATACGGTGAGATGAAATACAAGCAGGGCAAGACGGGAGACAACTGCAGTTGAAGAATTGTGAGGTGAAGGCAAAATAATCACGAGTTCAAGGTTAGTCTCAGCTACACAGTAAGTTCAGGGCCAGCCTAGTATGTATACAAGAGACTCAAAAAAAGCTCAAATTCTTTATGTGTACTGCATTATTTTCAGAGATGAGTAAGTGAAGTGGGAAGACCACATGAGACCGGAACTAAAAGAAGCTGGTTGGTCTGACTGAAGAGACAGGAGAATTCCTTTAAAGAACAATGAGGGCTGGAGAGATGCCTCAGTGGTTAAGAGCACCGGCTGCTCTTCCAGAGGAACAGGGTTCGATTCCTAGCACCCAGATGGCAGCTCATAACTGGATGTAACTCCAATTTCAGGGAATCCAATGCTCGCATCTGGCCTTCTGAGGCACCAGGTACACCTATGTTGCACAGACATACATGCACAGAAAACACTCATGCATATAAATGTAAATAAAATCCTCAAAAAATTAAAATAATGTGTAATTGATTAAAGTATTACAGCTAAGCAAATAAACGTAATTTCCAGTAATATGACAGTATATCATACCTTGATTGCCACCAATCCCTTCAAAGGACCAGATGCCACTATGTCCTACTGATGTAGACAAATTACTCCCAATAACAGATGGAGCTGAAGTTCCAGTTTGCCTGATACGTGCAGAACGTTCAGTTCCAATAGGGACTGGAACTTTCCTGTCCTGAGAGACATTGCTGGGCTTTTCAGACCCTAAAGGTACTGATGAAGGGGCAGGAGACGGTGCACGAACGCCAGAGGACACCGACTGTGCGGGAGACTCTGGAAAAAGACATTTTGAAATCTAACACAGGTACACTGCAGAATATTTAATTTTGTAAAACCATATCTCACATTTTGAAGAAATCTTAAAATAATACTTAATTACTTTTTGATTTATATCCAAAGAAAGGAAATTCTGAGTTGCTTCACATATATCCACCACTACCCTTTATTTTTTACTCCCATCACTTCCTTATCCCTCTCCTCCCTCCTTGCTCGTCCCTTTCTTTTTCTTTTCTTTTCTTTGTTTTTGAGCTGAGGATCGAACCCAGGGCCTTGTGCTTGCTAGGCTACCACTGAGTTAAATCCCCAACCCTGCTAGTCTCTTTCTCCTTTGAAATAATTTCCTCTTCTTCTTTAAGAACGTTGAAGCTGAACATGATGGTACACATCTGTAATCACAGCACTCCAGAGGTTCAATCAAGAAGATTCACTGCAGTCAGGTGTGGTGGCACACACCTTTAATCCTACCACTCTGGAGGCAAGGACAGCAGGGTCTCTGTGAGTTCAAAGGTAGACTAGTCTACATATCTAGTTCCAAGATAGCCAAGGCTACATAGTGAGACGCTGTCTCAAACAAAACTAAATAAATAACTACAAATTCAAGGCCAGCCTAAGCTACATAATGAGACTCTGTCTTTAAAAAGCAATATATATGTGGACATTAAAACCTGGTTAGGGCTGGAGAGATGGCTCAGAGGTTAAGAGCACTGGCTGCTCTTCGGGATGACCTGAGCTCAATTCCCAGCAACCACATGGTGGCTCCCAGCCACCTATAATGAGATCTGATGCCCTCTTCTGGCCTGCACACATATATGCACTTGTTCCTGTGCAGGTGTGCATGCCACAGGAGGATGGTAGGTATCCTGCTTTATTACTCTGCCTTTGAGACAGGTTCCCTTGTGGAGCTGGAGCTAGAGCTAGAGCTAGGCTGGCAGGCAGCAAGCTCTAGAGACTCCTTTCCTGGCTCCAACTTAAGTTCTGGGGTTACAGGCAAGACTACAGGCCTCTCTGCCTTGCTTTTTACTTGGGTAAACTCAGGTCCTTCTGTTTACAGAGCAAGTGTTCTTACTCAGCAAGACAATTCTTCAGTGTTTGACCGTGAATTTCAGATCCTTCTAGCTCTACCTCTTGAGTGCTGGGTGCTGAAGTTCTGGGACCTGCTGCCACGTCTGGTTTATGCAGTGCTGGAGGGCAAACCCAAGGTCTTGTGTATGCTAGGCAGGCACTTTACCAAATGAGTTACATTCCAAGTTCCCTCAAACTGTATTCTTTGAAAACAACTCTTTTTGGTGTTCAGATAGTCTGTAGACTCCTGTGTTTGAATGCTTGGTCTCCAGTTGGTACAGCTGTTTGGCAATGATTAGGTGTGGTCTTGATGGAGAAGGTATGTCACTGGTGATGGCCTAAGCTAACACCTTTAATCCCAGCCCTCTGGAGACAGAGGCAGGTATCTGTGAGTTCCAGTTCAGCCTGGTAAATACATAATATGTTTCAGGGCAGCCAGGGCTTTGTAGACAGACTATGGCTCTAAGAACAAAAACAAAAATAAAAACAAAACAACAAACCCCAAACCCAGCCTTGCAGTGGTGGAGCACGCCTTTAATCCCAGCATTCTGGAGTCAGAGGCAGGCAGACTTCTTTGAGTTCTAGGCCTGCCTAGTCTACAGAGAGAATTCCAGGCCAGCTAGGGCTCCACAGTGAAATCCTGTCTGAAAAAACAAAAACAAAACAAAAAGTCCCACAACAAACAAACAAACAACACCCCTAGCAGTTCAACCCCAGTTAGTTCACCTCCTCCCTTTGCCTCAGGCCTATGGGAGAGATCTGCACTCACAGCTACTTCTTACACCATGTCTGCCACCATGCTCGCCGCCACGATGCTTATTGACTCTCACCCTCTGGAATCATAAGACCCCTATAAAAACTCTTTCTTCTCTAAGTTGCCTGGATCATGGTGTCTCATCACAAAAATAAAAATGTAAGCCAGGTTGTGGTGGCGCACGCCTTTAATCCCAGCACTCAGGAGGCAGAGGCAGGCAGATCTCTGTGAGTTCAAGGCCAGCCTGGTCTACATACAGAGTGAGATCCAGAACAGGCACCAAAGAAAGCTACACAGAGATACCCGCCTCAAAAACCCAAAAACAACAACAAAAAAAACCTAAAAACCAAAAAAAAGTAACTAAGGCAGAAAAAAGGTGGTACCTGGGGATGGGCCATTGGGACAACAGGCCAAACCATGGTCCTTTTTTGGGAAGAATATGCAAGACTTTGGGACTTTAAGAAAGTGACTGAACACTCTAAGAGGCAATAGACCATCTTAGCATGAATGGGCAGGACGGTGGTGCTGACTGGAGGCCATGTTCAAGAGGTTTCAGAGGGAAGACTACTAGCAAGTTGAGTGGAGGCCGTTTACCTGACATCATGACAAAAACCGCACTTGTGCGAAGAATCTGCCTGCCACTGCAAAGTCCTGGACTATTTGAACTGGCTGGAGAGACTGGAAGACAGCCTAGTACTTGACTCTGTCACTTGGTGTTAGGCGTCATCCTCAGGCTACAATGACAAGGAGAAAGTGGGCAAAGGGAAATGTAAAATGTACAGTTGGAGGAGTAAAAGGGCACCAGGAAATTTAATGTTGGACTCAAGGCTAGTGCTGAAGGAGATTAGGAGAGGCTTTATGCAGAATGAAATGAAAGGAGTGGTGTCCTCAGGCTCAGACTCCACCCAGAAAGGCTTCCAACTTAACAAGAAAAAGGTAAGGAATTACAGGAGAGTCTGTGCCACACGAATCAACTCTCATGCAAATGCAATTCAAGGAGGGGCCAGCTTCCACCCCAAGCAAACAGGAATTTGACAGCATTACCATGTGGTTCTGGCTTTACAGTTACTAAGATCCAGGAGTTGTGGGATTGTCCTCCATTTAGGTTAAGCGGAGCACTGAAACCAGTGGTATGGACAGGGAACGTAGCCAGCTCAAAAGAGGCATAGGAGCAGTCAGCAAGGCTGGGAGGGCAGAGCCATCTAAGCTCTTTGACAACAGACGAGAGACACAAGATGTAGAATTTGCCCTGCTGGGTTTGGTCTCAGTTTGTTCCAGTATTTCCTCGCTGTTGTCCCCTTCCTCCCTTTTGGAATGGTAATGTATAGTCTCTGCCATTTAATACTGTAGGCATGTAATTTGCTTTTTGGTTTTATAGGGGTGTAATTAAGAAATTGCTTTGAGTCTGAGGAGAAATCTGGACTTTAAATAGTCTTGGGACCGAAATACTATGGGGGCTTTTGAAGCTGTACTAAGTGTATTTTGTATTATGATATGGCCACAAAGCTGTAGGGGCCAGGGAGAGGAATGTGGCTGCTTGAATATATGCAGTGAGTTGGTAGAGCTGTTTGAAAAGGTCTAGGAGGTTTGGTCTTGTTGAAGAGCTGTGACACTAGTGGTGAACAAAGGTTTAGTGCTCACCCTCCTCTCCCCCTCCTCCTCCTCTTTCTCTCTCTCTCTCTCTTCCCCCCCTCCGTCCCTCCCTCTCCCCCTCTCTCCCTCTCATGGACAGGATGTAAGTTTTCAGCTACCACCCCAGTGTTATGCATGCCTGCCTGTTGCCATGTTCCTAACTATAATGGTCATGAACTCTGGAACTCTTAAGTCTCCTTTAAACTCTTTCTTCTTTAAGTTGCTATGACCAGGCTGGAGAGATGGCTCAGAGGTTAAGAGCACTGACTGCTCTTCCAGAGGTCCTGAGTTCAATTCCCAGCAGTCACATGGTGGCTCACAATCATCTGTAATGAGATCTGGTGCCCTTTTCTGTTGCTATGACCATGCTACCTTCACAGCAACACAAAAGTAATTAAGACAGGTGCCATGATGCAAAAACAAATGAATTCATGTATGTAAAAAAATCTGTGAAGTCTAATTTAGGGGAAAAAAGTCAGTTGGCAGAAAGATACCAGGCTGCTCCCTCATCATCTTTGTTCTATTGTATCCTGTTGATATTCCACAGCACATAATTTTGTAGAGATGCCTAACAACCCAAAAGGCAAGACATATGGGTTTTGTTTAGTTTTGGTTTTTTGAAACAGGTTCTGGCACATTTTCAACTCACATTCCCTCTGCCTCAACCTTGTAATCAGAGGTACAGACTACTACATCTAACCCAAGCTGTGATCCTTAACACTGAGTACTTACATTAGAAATCATATTGTTTTACATATTACTAATAAAAAAATTAAAAGCAACAAAAATTTGGTTTGATACAAAAAGCTGAAATATTAAGCATATAATTTAAAGAAGGAAAAAGGGTGTGATAATGCCTATAAATGACTCAGGAGGTTAAAACAGGAGAATTTTATGTTTGTGGTATGCTGGGGCCATATGAGCAACTTAGTGAGAACCTGCATCAAAATGAAAAGCAAAAGGGCTGAAGACAGAGCTCAATGACTAGAGCACTGGCTGCTTTTCCAGAGGACCTAGGTCCAATTCCCATCACATACATGGCAGCTCACAACTGTCTATGACTCTAGTCCTAAATGATCCAACATCCTCTTCTAACCTCAACAGGCACTACGCTCACAGTGAGCAGACAAACATGTAAGTCAAACACCATACACGTAAAAAAGAATAAAGATTTGTTTTACAATAAGTAAAAAGGAAGCTGAGGTTACAGGTCAACCATAGAGAACTTGACTACCTTTTCAAGACTAAGGTTCAATTTCCAGTACTTCCTTTTCTTTCTTTCTTTTTCTCTCTCTGTCTCTCTCTCTCTCTTTTTTTTTTTCCAAGACAGGGTTTCTCTGTGTAACTACCCTGGCTGTTCTGGAACTCACTCTGTAGACCAGGCTGGCCGTCAAGTTAGAATGCAAGGATGAAGGGTGTGTGCCACCACCACCCTCCCAATGTTCAGTTTCTATTTTGCTTGAAGTATTTTGGAGTCTGAGTCATAATTGCTGATATGGTAAGGATATAATACTGTACAGGATGAGCTTGTTTTGCTATGCTGCTAAGGTAGATAAGATTTAAAGGTACAAGGCTGGAGAGATGGCTCAGAAGTAAAGAGCATTGACTGCTCTTCTAGATGGTCCTGAGTTCAATTCCCAGCAACCACATGGTGGCTCACAACCATCTGTAATGAGATCTGGTGCCCTCTTCTGGCCTGCATGAGTACATGCAGGCAGGACACTGCATACAAAATAAATAAATCTTTAAGGGGAAAAAAAAAACATTTAAAGGTAGAAAAAGGTATGTAGTACATTGTGGCTCACAACCACCTAATGAGATCTGGTGCCCTCTTCTGGCGTGTAGGCAAACATGCAGATAGAATACAGTATATATAATAAATAAATAAATCTTAAAGAAAAAAAGGTATGTGGTATTTATACAAGTGTTTGTGTATGTATTTGAGAGTTTTCACATTACTGTCCAAGCTGCTTTGGAATTTGCTATATAGTTGAGGTTGGTCTGAAACACAAATTCTCCTACCTCAGTCTTCAAAGTAGTTAGAATTATAACTAAGTCTCATCATGCTAGGCTCATTAGGCACACTTTTTTATAAAGCTAGCAATCTTTCTGTTCACTAGTTGTATTTAAAGAGTAAATACATTAACAGTGAATAGGACTGAGGTAGGGATGTAGTCAAATAGTAGAACACATGCAAGATACCCTGGTTTCATCACCATGGACAATTAAGGAAGTAGGTTTTAAAAGCAGTTTTATTTTACGTGTATAAATAACGTTTTGCCTTCATGTATGTGTGTGCATCATGTGTGTGCCTCATGTGTGTGCCTCATGTGTGTGCCTGGTGCCCAGGAAGGTCAGAAGGGTGGAATGTCTGGAACTGGAATTATAGATGGCTCTCACATGGGTGCTAGGAATGAAGAGAGCAGGCCCCTCCAAGAGCTGCAAGTACTGCATCTCCGTCCCAACAGTTTTCCTGTTTCTCTTTTGGTTTTTTTTGAGACAAGGTTCCTCTGTGTAGCCCTGGCTGTCCTGGAACTCACTCTGTAGACCAGAATGGCCTCAAACCCACAGAGATCTGCTTGTATCTGCTGAGATTAAAAGTGTGCACCACCACTGCCCGGCCCAATAAATAGTTTTTATGTTTTCATTTTTTATTTTTTTCAAGACAGGGTTTCTCTGTGTAGCTTTGGGCCTTTCCTCGAACTCGCTTTGGAGACCAGGCTGGCCTCAAACTCACAGAGATCCACCTGGCTCTGCCTCCTGAGTGCTGGGATTACAGGCGTGTGCCACCACCGCCTGGCATAAATTGTTTTAAATCTTCAAATTTTATTGACATTACATACACAGTCAAGAGTCAGAAATTATATATATATATATATATATTTTTAAAACAGCATTAAAATAATGGTGAAGTTAAAAATCCCAAACATGGAGTGAGCGGCAGTAGAATATGCCTGTAATTCCAGCTGTGGGAACTGGACGCAGAAAGATCCTTGACTACATGGTCAATTTAAGGATTAGGCTAGCCTGTCTCAAGCAAATATCCTATACCTGAAGAGCTCGAATTCCTCTGTTTATAAGAACAAAACTTTCTCTTTTTCTTCTGGGATATAGATCACTCACCATTTGATGCTGATGAACATGGAGTCAACAAACTAAGTGGGGAAAAATGCTGTCTGTTAAAGTTAGCAGCTGCAGGTGCTCCTCCAAGAGGTGCTCCAGGCCCATACATTTGACCTCCTGAAAGACTTGAGGCAAAGTTTCCCAAATGTGTAGAAGAAGGTGTTACAGAACCATATGGTGAGTCCATGTTGACAATACCTGTAATGTAGAAGATCACCATTATTTACTAATTATCCCAAGAAGAGATCATTAAAAAAAAAAAATTCTTAGCTGGGTATGGTGGCAAATACCAGTAATACCAGCATCTGGGAGACAGAGTCAACAGGGTCAGATTAAGGTCATCTTTGGCTACATAATAAATTCAAGGCCAGCATGGACAAGGCCAGACAGTCTCTGTCTCTGTCTCACACACAGACAAAATCTTACATGGTCATAAACATCATGAGGAGGAGAACTGCCACATGACAAGTTAAAGGGCAATCTAGGCCAAAGGAAGACCTTTCTCAAAACCACTCCCTCATTAAAAGATAAGAACAATATGAAAGAGGGAGCAGTATTTATTGCTTGGCATTTTATTCTTTTTTGTTTGTTTGTTTGTTTGTTTGTTTTTGAGATAGGGTTTCTCTGGTGTTTTAGTGCCTGTCCTGGATCTCACTTTGTAGACCAGGCTGGCCTCGAACTCACAGAGATCCACCTGGCTCTGCCTCCCAAGTGCTGGGATTTATCTATTTAAGTATTTACTTATTTTTGAGACAAGAGTCTCTCTATTCTCTCTATGTAGTTTTGTCTGTCCTGGAACTTGATATATAGACCAGGCTGGCCTTGAACTCACAAAGATCTGCACCTGCCTCTGTTTCTCTGCTGGGATTACAGGTGTGTGTCACCACCGCTAGTTTAAAAAGATTGTTTTTACAGTGTGTATGCTGGGGAGCTGCAGGTGGTTCATCAGTTAAGAAGCACTTGTTATTCTTGCAGAGGACCTGGAATCGGGTCTCAGCACTCCCATGGTAACTCAACAACTATCTGTAGCCCCAACTCCATGGGGGCCAATACCTCTTCTGACCTCCCTAGGCATTAGGTACACACTGGTACACATATATTCATGCAGCAAAAAGTCTGTAAATAGTGAGTTTAGGCCAGCCAGCTCTATAAAGTATAAATGTCCTTAAAAACAAAAACCAACAACAAATAAATGAACAAAGCCAGCCTCGGGTGGTTCATGCCTTTAACTGTAGCTCTGAGGCCAAGGAGAACCGCATCACTTCTCAGCCCGCTGACTAAGTTCAAAGGTTGTTGGGAAGTCTGAGATAAGCATGGCCTATATGGTAAACTCCAAGCCTATAGAGGCCTTGTCACAAAAACCAAATAAAACAAGATAGTCTTTTTTTATTTTTTTCAAAAATTTATTTATTTATGTATACAGAAGAGGGTTCCAGATCTCATTACAGATGGTTGTGAGCCACCATGTGGGTGCTGGGAATTGAACTCAGGACCTCTGGAAGAACACTCAGTGCTCTTGACCTCTGAGCCATCTCTCCAGCCCACAAAATAGTCTTTAAAAATAGATCAGGTTGGGTTGGGGATTTAGCTCAGTGGTAGAGTGCTTGCCTAGCAAGCCCAAGGCCCTGGGTTCAATCCTCATCTCTCACGTGGATTTTCTCAATTACTTTAACTGCTCAGGCTAATCCACAAAAATTTCTTCTCCTCTTCTTCTGCTGACCAATATTGGTGCACTTTTTTTTTTAAAAAAGATTTATTATTTATTATGTAAACAGTGCTGTCTGCACACCAAAAGAGGGCATCAGATCTCATTTTAGATAGTTGTGAGCCACCACTGTTGCTGGGAATTAAATGCAGGAACTCTGGAGGAGCAGCCAGTGCCCTTAACCCCTGGGTCATTGATCTAACCTGGTGGTGCATGTTTAATAGCAGCACTTGGGAGGTAGAGGCAGATAGATCTCTGCGTTCCTTGTCAGCCTGGTTTACAAAGTGAATACCCAGACAGCCAGGGATACACAAGAGAAACCACTGAACATTGAATAGATGGAATTTCTTTTTCCTTTTTCCTTTTTTTTTTTAAACCGAGGATCGAACCCAGGGCCTTGTGCTTGCTAGGCAAGTGTTCTACCACTGAGCTAAATCCCCAACCCCTAGGTGGAGTTTCTTTATATTCCAGGACAAAAATGAACTCAACATTTAGTTAAAGATCATACTGAACCCAAAGTGCTGGACATGCAAGAGCAAGGACCACCATGCTGTTTCAGGATTTTGATGGGGACTGACTGCATTGAATCTGTAGATTGTTTTTGGTAAGATTGCCATTTTTACTATGTTAATCCTACCTATCCATGAGCATGGGAGATCCTTCCATTTTCTGATATCTTTTTCAATTTCTTTCTTTAGAGATTTAAAGTTCTTATCAAAAAGGTCCTTCACTTGTGTAGTTATGTTATCCCAAAGTATTAATATTATTTGTGGCTATTGTAAAGGGTGATGTTTCTCTGACTTCTTTCTCAGCCATGTTATCATTTGTGTATGGGAGGGCTACTGATTTTTTTGAGTTGATCTTGTATTCTGCCACTTTACTGAAGGAGTTTATCAGCTATAGGAGTTTCCTGGTAGAATTTTTGAGGTCACTTATGTATACTAGCACATCATCTAAAAATAGTGGTAGTTTGACTTCTTGCTTTCCAATTTGTATCCCTTTGATTTCCTTTTGTTGTCTTATTGCTCTAGCTAGAAATTCAAGTACTACACTGAATAAATATACCATGCTGTTTCAAAAGTACAACAGTTCTAAACGCAATTTGGCATCCTGCATTAGATCCTAAAACAGGAAAAGTAGTTTTCTGAATACTGTAAAATCTATAGCCAATTACCCAATATTAATTTCGTATTGGTATATATGTCAGTCGCCTAAGATATTTACATAAGAAGTATTCTTGTTTCATAAACTAAGAATTGTTTTATAAATCTAAAAATAAGTGAAAAGTTAAAAAACCAGTAACACAATTAGAATATTTTTAGATCCCCTATAAATACCAGTGTTGTCCAAAAGAACTTCCCTTGAAATAGAAATGTTATATAATTTTTGCTGTCCAACATGGCAGCCATTAGTCCACAATACTTATAGCTAAGAAGATACAAGTGTTGTTATTTTGAGACAGGGTCACATTATGTAGCCCTGGATGGCCTGGAACTCACACTGCCTCTGCCTCCCAATGCTGGGAGTAAAGATGTCATCACCATACTTGGTGAGTTTTCACTGATTTAAATAAAAATACAAGAGATACCTAATGGCTACCACAATAGATAGTGTATTGTTTTAAAATGAGAAAGATGTCCACAAAAACAGAAATGAATTCAAATTTAATAAAACTGGTCGCTATTTGGTGTTTGGGGGCATTTCTTTATTAATGTAACCCCCACCCCTCCTTTCTTTTGAGACAGGATCTCCTGTAACTAAGGCAGTCAAGATCAGTATGCAGCTGGAAATGACTTATCACATGCTGGGACTACATGCAAGCATTGTCACACCCTCCCTCCCGCCCTCCCTCCGTTGTTTTTCCCAAGACAGGTATAATGAAGACTGGTCTCAAACTCAGGCTCCTCTTCTTCAGCCTCTCACGATGGTTCCATTCTCGGACACATCCCACAAACCTTTTTTTTTTTTTTTTCTCCAAAGAAGTGTGGGGGGAGATGAGACCTATTAACTTATTTATGGGAAATTCAAGATAACATTTACTATAGTCTTTAAATAGCCACTAAATGCACATGATACAACAGTGTATTAAGGGACCACGACTATCTTGGGCTTGGGATGTAGCTCCCTGGTAAAGAAAGTGGTTCTAGCATGTATACACCAATGGGTTTAACTCCTAGCACCACCAAAATAAAACCCTGTAGCAGTGGTCACCATAACCTATACCTTTATATCCTAGTGCTCAGGAAGCAGAGGTTTGAATTCAAGGCCAGCCTGGTCTACATAGTGAATTCCATGCTAGCCAGGGCTACGTAGCGAAACCGCTTCAAAAACAGCAGTATGCAACAAAAACTCGTCCATATGGCCTATTTACAGAGCAAATACATCACAGCATAGCCAAGAATTTTCATATCATCTCTGTGAAGCAGTTACCAGAGAATGTCAATAATTAACACAAACTCACCTGAGGGACTTGGAGCAGGTCTCTGTAATGGCGGCCTAAAACCTGGTGCTTTGGAAGTATCAGACTGATGTAAAGGATCTGAATTTGGCAAATATGAGGACTTTCCAGACAGCATGGATTCTGGTGTTGACTGAGATGAAACAACAGATCCTCCCCAGAAGGCATGAGCATTTGTAGGGTTGTTTTCAAACAATGTGCTAAAGGGCCCAAATGGTAAAGGGGCACTGAAGTTGGGAGCAACAGGCTTATTTGCTGGATGTACTGAATTCTGACAAGCACTTTGTGTACTTAAGGTCGAAGGTAGCTGGACAGAAGAGGGAACACTATGAGGTCTTTTAATGTGATTGACATTGAGGACTGCAACAGATGAATTCTGCACTGGAGCTGGATTCTTGTGAGGGGCAGTTGTGCCATGAGAAGGTGGTCTGATAGCAGGGGTTTCCATTTTAGGAGGCTGGGCACATCCCATTTGTGTTTGAGGCATAGGGTATGTCACAGGCGCAGTAGAAGGCACCACCGCTGGAGCAGAACTTGTTGCTGGAGGAGGAACAGTCATTCTCACATCCGGGGAAGGAACCTGAGACTGCTGAAGAGGAGGTCTTGGCTCCTGAGAAACAGATCCCGGAGGCTGCTGCTGAGTGGAATGACCTGATGAGCTCCCAGAAGAACTGCTGCTATGTGGTGGCCTATTGTTTGAGGTTTCTACTACTGGCGGACTACCTGCTTCCTGTTCGGAAGAAGATGCTCCTTTATTTGGGGATGCTGAGCCACAATCCAAAGGGCTATTTCTAGAAACCCCTCCTGGCTGGGCTGGCGGTGATGGGGAAGATGGGGAGGACACTGGGTAGTGTTCTTTGGCAGTAGGCATAGGGTATGTGGCATTTGTGGGTGCCGTGCTGTTGTTGCTTGCTGTAGTTGTGACTGTTGTTGTTGTGGCATTGGATGTCTTCACAACCGTGACAAAAAGCTGCCTTCGGACTGAAGGAGAACTTGGACTGCCGTTTGAAGATGTACCAGGCACCGCTGACGCTGATGAACTGGTTGTAGTTGTTGGACTTGAAGTTAAAGAACCTGCTGAATTCACCTGAGAACCACTGCTATTCTGATTGCTATGGCGAGGCACCATGTGAGGCTTAGGCGAGTTAGTAGCTCTGGCAGGGCTCAAAGGCCTGACAGGAAAAGGACCCCAAGTGGACTGAGCTGGTGGAAAAGTACCTCCGAAGTGGGTCATGGGCAACCTTGGTGGACGGATCTGCTGGAAAGTCTGAGCAGCAAGCAAAGCCTGTGCAAACTGTGGAGGAGGATATGCTAACGGGAGAGAAACTGGAAAACCAGGCCTCACATTATTCACTGGGTTCTTAATGGTTTTGTGAGTGGATGCAGAAGAGATAGCAGGCACAGTGAGTGCTGTGGCAGTTTGAGATGTCGATGACAGAGCTACAGTCGTCATTTTAATTCCCATTAAGGAACTATTAGCAGCAGTGGTGGTAGGTGCTGAGGACCCTATTTTGGAATTTGCTGAGGAGCTTTTCAAACGATTCTTTGGGATAAGCTCATCAATTTCTTTGTCTGGATCCTTGATCAGAGCATTGATCAACTGAGTTGCTTGTCTTGTCGATTCAGTGCCACCCCTGCATGTGAACAACGGACAAAAGCAAATGCCGAGTTAGCCCCAAGTTCAGTACTTTCTAACGATAGTCAATGTGTGCAGGTAGACACACACACACACACACACACACACACAAGATACACCCAAGCATCCAGGGGCAATTTTCTCATCAATTTGGAGGTATTCTGGAAACAATAAATTATCTTGAATTAATGCCAAGCTTTAGAAGATCAGCAATTTTTATCTTCTTTTTTGGTATGCACATGGAAGGTATTGGCAGGCTTTCACAAGCTGGCTAAGTTCCCTACCACTAACCTATACTACCCATCTTAACTGACTCTCCTAAAACAGACTTATTTATGTTTATGTGCGTAAGTGTTTAGATGGCTGTAAGCCACTATGTGGGTGCTAGGAACTGAATCCAGTGAACTGTTGAGTCACTGCTCCAGCGCCCTGCCACCGCCAACGCCCCTTTTTAATGAAAAATCCACTTTCCCATTGTAAAATATTTTACTGTTAGAAAACCCATTATAGACAAAAGCTTGCACAACATACAATGTTATAAAGTTAAATAGGAGGTCAACAACTAGGAGTGGTAGTCAATGACTTTAGTACCAGCAGACAGATGATCTTTCAAGGCCAGCCTAAGCTACATACCGAGATCTGGTTTTAGAGAAAAAGGTAAGCAGGGAACAGTGGTACAAGCCTGTAGTTAGTGTTACCCCAAGGTATTAATATTATTTGTGGCTATTGTAAAGGGTGATGTTTCTCTGATTTCTTTCTCAGCCCATTGTTCATTTGTATATAGGAGGGCTACTGATTTTTTTGAGTTGATCTTGTATCCTGCCACTTTACTGAAGGAATTTATCAGCTGTAGGAGTTCCCTGGTAGAATTTTTGGGGCCACTTATGTATACTATCATATCGTCTACAAATAATGAAAGTTTGACTTCTTCCTTTCCAATATGTATCCCCTTGATTTCCTTTTGCTGTCTTATTGCTCTAGCTAGAAATTCAAGTACTATATTGAATAAGTATGGGGAGAGTGGACAGCCTTGTCTTGTTCCTGATTTTAGTGGAATCTAAGCCTTTAATCTAAATAGTTAGGAGGCAGAGTCTGTAGGAAGAGGGGTACCCTGTAAGTTCAAAGCCAGCCTGGTACAGTGAGTTCCAGGATAGCTAGAGCTACATAGAGAGCCCTTGTTTCAAAAAACAATACTAAACCAATCTAAGAAGTTGGGATTGGAAATTTAGGTTAGATTTTTAGCATTACAAAAATCAAAGAACAAAACAATGTAAGTAAACATGGAAAATTTTTACAAGTGAGCAAGCAAAGAGGATTTTCTTTTTAATCCTGGTATCTGAGATAACACAGTTTATTACATATTCCCAAATATCTTCTCTATTATTAGTATTGTAATCCCTTGGGAAAGTTCTCTCAAAATGAGTGAGGAATCCCAGTTATGTCAATAATGACAGCAAACTGTAATGTTGGCTCTTCAGGAAAACTTTTGATTAAGCTTATGTATGGAAACCTCAGAAACAAATGTTCCAAAGGGTATCTGCTTGCCTTTTCTCGGGATGCGGCAGGTTGTGACAACCTAGCCATTCTAGCAGAGGGAAAAGCAAGAAAGGAAGAAAATATGACTAGGAAATGGATTAAGTACCTCCTTCCTTAAAGACTACAAAGCAAGTTCCAGGACAGCCAGAGCTACACAGAGAAACCCTGTCTTTTTAAATTTTTTTTTTATTTTTTAAGGTTTATTTATTGTGTATTATGTATACAGTGTTCTGCCTGCATGCCAGATCTCATCTCATTACAGATGGTTGTGAGCCACCATGTGGTTGCTGGGAATTGAACTCAGGACCTCTGGAAGAGCAGTCAGTGCTCTTAACCACTGAGCCACCTCTCCAGCCCCGAGAACCCTGTCTTGAAAAACAAAAACAACAACAAAAGGTGTTAGAGATTTACTACTAATGGCTCAAGACAAATTTTTAAGAATTTTTCAAATTTCCATAACAGTATTTAAAACATGTCACAAGAATATATTAATTAGAAAAAGGACTAGGAATAATTGTATTCCCAAACACCTGTTTTTTTGTTTTTTTGTTTTTCTTAAAAGGCAAGGTCTCACTACATAGCCCTGGCTGTCCTGGAATTCATTATGAAGACCAGGCTGGCCACAAAGTCACAAGAGAGCTGCCTGCCTACCTGCCTCTGCTAAGATTAAAGATGTGTGGTCCAATTCTCATACAATTACTATCCTTTAAAAACATAAAGGCTGGGAGATGTCTCAATGAATAAGAGTGCTTGCCGCACAAAGGATTAGAACATGAATTTGAATCCCCAACACATAAAAGCTGAGTATAACGACATACGCCTATAACCTCAGCATTATTTATGGAAGGGTCCTGGCAACTCTCTGTTCAGTCAGATTAGCCTAAACGTCAAGCTTCAGGTTCACTGAATGATACTACCTCAATAAGATAGAGTGACAGACTATGAGAGGGGAAATTCTTCTCTTGCCCCTGCAATGTGAGCACACATACACACATCACACATCCTCCACCCCTTCGATAATTCTCTTGGTAAAGTATTTGTCTTGCATGCACAGGAACCTGAGTTTGACTTGAGAACACAACACATTAGAGTAAAAAGCTGGGCATACACAATATCTGCAAGCTTATGATCTGAATGGTGGGAAGGTGGAGATGGGTAGCATTTGGGCTCAATAGCCAGCTATGTGTACCTACATAGAAGGTTCCCGGCCATTCAGAGGCTCCCTGCCAAAGGAAGAAAGGGGGTGCTAGAGAGATGGTTTAAGGGTTTAAGGATGCATGTACTATTCTTGTAGAGGACCCAAATTTAGTTTCCAAAACCTGTGCCAGGTAGCCTATTACTCCAGTTCCAGGGAATGTGAGGTCTTTGGCATCTGATGGCACACACAAATATAACTGAGAAATTAAAAGACAAAACAAGATAAAGTGCATCAGAAGATCAGCACCCAAGGCTGTTTTCTGACAGTCATATGCATTTAAATATACTTGCACTGGCGCGCGCGCGCACGCGCACACACACGCACACACACACACACACACACACACACACACACACACACACACACGTAGTTTGAATGTAACTGGCTCCCATAATCTCACAGGGAGCAGCACTACTAGGCTTTGTTGGAATGGATGTGGCCTTGTTAGAGGCAGTGTACCACTATGGGGGAGGGCTTTGAGGTTTCCTATGCTGAGGATAGCATGCAGTCTCTGTTGACTTCCGATTGCCTGCAAGGTGTCAGACCTGCAGCTACTTCTCCAGCACTACACCTGCCTGCACTCTGCCACATCCCACCATGATGTTAACAGACTAAACCTCTGAACTGTAAGCGAGCCACCCCAATTAAATGTTTTCCTTCATAAGAGTTGCCTTGGTCGGGTTGGGGATTTAGCTCAATGGTAGAACACTTGCCTAGCAAGTGCAAGGCCCTGGGTTCAATCCTGAGCTCAAAAACAAAACAAAACAAAACAAAAATAAAATAAAAGAGTTGCCTTGGTCATGGTGTCTCTTCACAGCAAGAAACCCCCCCTCACTCACACCCACACCACACACCCCCCCACCCCCCCCCACAAAATCAAACACAAAATGCTACTCAAATGGTTCCATTTCATTGAGTTACAATACAACAGAAAAAAAGAAAATGCAGAAATAAAGCTTTGCCTTATAGTTATTATTCGATCTCCAGTCTTGTCCTTCTGTTTATCAATATCTATGTGTGCACCAGTAAATTCCCGAATAGCATTGATATTACAGCCACCTCTTCCAATCACTCTAGATATCACAGTTGATGGAACAGATACTTTCTTTGACCTGTTTAAAAGTTGAAAGATAAATTAATAAATTAAGACAAATCATTATCAATAGTTATAATAAAATAAGAAATTATAAGTAAGATGGAGAACAGACTTGCTATGTAAGCTTCTTATATTTATTTTTTTTGTTTTTTAAATAAGCAATAAATACAAGATCTCACTATGTAGTTTTGGGCTAGTTTGAAAAGGCAATCTTGGCCTGTCTCCAGAGTGCTTGGATTAAAGGGGTGCACCAACACACCCAGCTGTTTATTTATTCTTAATCCAGACAAACAAACAAAAGGCCCCTTTAATACATCACTCTGGAGGCAGAAGCAGGTGTATCTCTCTGAGCTACAGGCTAGCCTGATCTTTCATCTTCTTGTTTGTTTTCTTGACTACCATCCTATTATATCCCTGCAGCATATACTAGGTAGACGTGCACTGTGCCACTGCAAATCCTGGTGGTGCAAATTAACAGGGAAAGTTGAAGGATCTAATTTAGCCTAATGGTCCAAGGAAGGCTTCTTTTAGGTACCTTTCATCTTTAACTTATGTCTAATGTATTACCTCAAAGAATGATAGGAAAATTCTGTTTCTCTGAATTTTTTAGAAGCATTTAATTATCTAGATATACAAAAATTCAAAGTCATGTGAGGAAAAAGAAAAGACTACTACAAATTGAAAAAGAAAAAAAAAAAATCACCTAGGGTAAGCCTGCCAGGTGCAGGGAATTGGTGGCAGGAAGATCAGTTCTTATTGAAGGTCATCCTCAGCTCTACAGTGAATTTAAGGCTTGTTTGGGCTATGTAGGACAGAGTCTACAGATTCCAAATCAATCTTCCTGCCTCCACTTCTCAAGTACTTTGATTATAGGCATTAACTATTATGCCCCACTTTGCAAAATTACAAGGATTCTTACATTATAGTGGGGGTGTGTGCATGCATGTGTCAGGAAGTACATGTGGAGGTCACAGGACAACTTGGAAAAGCTGGTTCAATTTATGTGTATCTACATGATTGTATGCCATGTTGTGTGCAGGTGGCCTGTGGAGGTCAGAAAAGGGTGTCTGGCCTGTGTGGGTGCTGGCAATTGGATTCAGGTCCCTTGGAAGAGTAGCAAGCGGTTTGAATTTTATTTATTAATTTGTTTGTTATGAACAAATGGGGACCTCAGACAGCCCAGGCTGGCTTTAAACTCACTGTGTAACATTAAGCTCCTGCTCCTCTTGCTGGCACCTCCCTAGTGCTGGGATTACAGGCATGTGCCACCAGGGCTGGCACATTTTAATTTTAAATCTTCACATTGGTGAAGGGTTCCCAGCACTTGGGAGGCAGAGGCAGGAAGAACTCTGAGTTCGAGGCCAGCCAGGGCTACACAGAGAATTACACTGGAATTAAGAGTCATCTACCACCACCTCACTTCTCCTTTTAAAACACCGACTTTTGGGGCTGTCTCTTGACAAGATTTAGTTTTAGGATGAGTTTGTCTGCAACTCTGAGAATGGTGGGAGGACTTTAACTGTAACCCAAGAATCACTCACCTCCTTACAACTTCCTTCCATCCTTCTTCCCTCTTTTGCCCACGCTTAGGACTTGCTACTGTTAACTTCCCATTTGGAGAAGAAAGAGGAGATGGACCAGATTTTGTACAAGTTGACAGAGAATTACTGGTCCCTTCATTGACAGTCTCTGACAATCTTTAACAAAGGAGGGAAAGCACATTAATAATGAACAGATGCAGAAAATTAATGATAAAGGTTATAAGTGACATAGCTTATTGTGTAAGACCAATTAAAGAGAACACATGAGGAATTTGTTCCTACTACTTTATCTACTAGTCCACAAGGAATAACAAAGAGCCAGTTTTAAGAACAAACAACAGGGGTAAATTTAGTGGAGTAGAATCCTAATGTTGTGAAACTACACATCAATACTTTTTTCTTCTTGGGAGACGGGGTTTTGCAACATAGTTCAGCCTACACTCAAGTCAACATGTAGCATAACCTGGTTTTGAACCTGTGATTCTCTTGCTTCAGCCTCCCAAATGCTGAAATTACAGGCATGTGTCAGCATGTCCTGATTCATTTATCAATACTTTCCATAAGCTAATTTTAACAATCACAAAAAATTACATAGTAAAAATAATTTATTTTCTCAGCAGGAAATCTAAACAACAGCTTAATCTTTTTAGCATACAAAAATATTTAATAGTTAATTTACTTGTTTCAAAAAAAAAAAAGAAAGAAAGATAGACAGAAAATTAGCAACAAGGTGTTTTACATGACACCAGCAAAAGTAGAACTTGGAACTAACTTTATGGAAGCCTTGCCAGAAACGGATTTTCTCTCCTCCTTTGGAAAGGTAACAAGAACAGAAGGCTGCTTCTTGTTGGTCACAGTGGTGGTGACCACCGCTGGCGAATGACTGTCACTCTTCCTGCTGCCGTTGCTGTTACTACTTTCGTCACTGCAGCTGGAAATCCGCATGTTGTCACTGTCGCCGCTCTCGCTGGTACTGCTGCTCTTGGACTCTCCATTCACCTTCTCTGGCTGACTGTATGAAATTGGTAGTGGATCATCAAATAGAATTTGGACATTTTCTGGAGTAATTTTATTTTTCCTGTTTTTCCTCTTTGAACTGGTTGTAGTAATGGTATTATTTCTTTTACCATGGGAACCTGCCAAAGTAGTCCAGGTAGCAGATATTCCTATGGTAGTGGTGGTAGTGGCACTCGGAGGCTCTGTCAAGACTTCAGGTTCTTCTGTAAAAGTAGCAACAGTGAGTTAGTCATTCACTGATGAGAACTGATACAACCGACAACCGTAAGGAGTATTTGGGAACAGTTTGGGAAATATGCACATGAATCATGTATCACATTTTATAAAATCACTAATTTAAGTACAATAATATTACTATGGATATATAAAATAATGTAACTTTCTGAGAAAATATTCAAGTAATTATGTCATTACATATAATGTACACATTTACATGTAAACAAGGGGGGGAGAAAGACTAAGCAAATGTACCCAAAAGTTTTTTTTTTTTGTTTTGTTTTTTCGAGACAGGGTTTCTGTAACGTTGTGCCTTTCCTGGAACTCACTCTGTAGCCCAGGCTGGCCTCGAACTCACAGAGATCTGCCTGCCTCTGTCTCCCGAGTGCTGGGATTAAAGGTGTGCGCCACCACCGCCCAGCTCCCAAAAGTTTTAAAAATAAAGACTGGAAGAAAATGTTTATACTCTAAGCCACCTGAAAGGTTGGGGTTAAGAGGATGTAGAATGTAAGGCTAGCAGGAGCTAAATACAGCAAAAGTATCTCAAAATCAAAAAACAATACAAAATACAAACCCCAAACCAAAATCTAAACAGTGAAGTGGGGAATGAGTCAATAAATCAAATAACCACTTTTCACCTTTGGTCCTCAAATAGTTAAAACCATTTTTAAGTTAACTGACTGGTATTTAAATAAAAACAAGATATGAGTCAGGGTTTTATTATACAGTCAAGGCTAGCCTTGACTTTTCAGTAATCGACCTACCTCAGTCTCTGAACGCTAGGATTATAAATATGTGCCACAACATCCAATTTAAAAGTAAAGATAGTCACGTTTAAAATTAGCAGGAGTAGTTGTACTTTGCGTTCTGAAACAGGGTTTTATGCAGCCTAGTTAGCCTTTGACTGACTGTAGCCAGGATGCCCTGAAGTGCTTGCTAACCCTCTTGCTTTCCACTTACCAAATGCTGGGGTTACCATGGTACACCACCATGCCTATCCTGAGCTAATAAATATATATATGTATTTTAGTACAAAGGACTCAGCACATGATAGGCACATGTTTGCAGAGCTACCTGCCTGGCACTCTTTTAAATTCTTGAGACAGTTTGACCAAGCCCTATACTCTGGCCTTGAACTCATTGTATAATCCACATGTCCTGACCTTGAGATCCTTTTACCTCAGCCTACTAAGTAACTGGAATTAACAGCTACTAGGTGCAGCTAAGTATATGACTTTGATTGCAATCTCAAACTGGATGCTTGTCTGGAAAAAAATACCTTCAACTTTAAGTTTTTCTTTTTCTTGGGCAGCTTGGAGTTCAAAGTTCTCCTTATTTTTGGCTTCAATTTCTTCTAATTTTCTTCTTTGTTCTTCCTTTTTCTTCCTTCTCTTCTCTTTTCGCTTTTCTCTTTTGGCAGCCAAAGCCAGCCTTCGACTTTCTTCCCTTAACTGTTTAAAAATAAAACAAAACAAAACCACAACACTAGAGCTTACTTCGAATAAAAGTGGACATATATATAATGCCACTTATTACAAGGCAATTAAGAAATCTTACAATTCAAAATCATTGGATTCAACTCATCGCTTGTGCTAGATGCTACTGCAACCACACTTAAGACACTAATTTTGTGCAAAGTGGTAGACACAGGTAGGACAGTATCTGTGAGCTCCAGGACATTTTAAAATGTCAAGCCGCAATCAAGCTTTTTCTTTGCTGTGGATATCGCTCTGTGTAAATAAAGTTCTGATTGGCCAGTGGCCAGGCAGGAAGTATAGGCGGGACAAAAGAGTAGAGAATTCTGGGAAGTAGAAGACTGGAGAGAGACTCCACCAGCCGCCGCCATGAAAAGCAACATGTAAAGACACTGGTAAGCCACAAGCAATGTGGCAAAGTATAGACTAACAGAAATGGGTTAATTTAAGATAGAAGAAGCAGATAACAAGAAGCCTGCCACGGCCATACAGTTTGTAAGCAATATAAGTTTCTGTGTGCTTTCTTGGTTGGGTCTGAGCGACTATGGGACTGGCAGGTAAGAGAGATTTGTCCTGACTGTGGGCCAGGCAGGAAAACTGTAACTACAAATGGCGCCCAACGTGGGGCAAGAATTTCCACCTAAAACCTGAGAAAAAAAGATTCTAAATTGGAGCTAAAAACAGCTTCCTAGTTGTCTCCCTCAAGTTAGCGGCAGCCTGCCGGTTTGAGCTACTATGGCGGGTTTCTGGTGTGTGTGTCTGACCTGCCCTGTGGCGGGAATGAGGAGTCTACAAGCAGCACTTTGCTCTGCTGCATGGTGGATTTAGCCTTTGCCAGTTTAAAAAAAAAAGATTTCTAGGCTATGCGCTGCTTTGATAGAACTGCTTCTAATAGTTGATGGTACACATGACTCCAGACCCAGAGCTGGTGGTAAACTGTACCACCGCCATGTTGGGAAGCTGAGGTGGGCGGAGCCAGCAGCCACAGTGGCGTTTCAATCTTACAAAGATGGATATTACACAGACAATCTGGTTTATGTTGTCTTTGGGATTTTTAACCACAGAAAAAGATTTGATCATAAAAGCTGTTGAGTTAAACAAATATGTAAATTTTAAAGGTACCTTGACTTCGAAATTTGTATATAAGGATATGTTGCTTTGGAAAGGAGTCTCTGCTTTTGTTTCCACAGAAAGCCAGAGGTTGTGGATTTGTTCCAGATTAAGATATATCAGGTTTGATCAGCCAAGACCACCTGAAATGTCTCCAATGACACCATGGCCCAGATGATCCGACATCCAGAATGGTTTCAAGGAAACTGGCTCAGAGGTTCACCCTCATGGACTACTCCATAATCCTAAAATTTTCTTTGTGTCCCCATAAGATACAGTGCCCGCCTCCAGCAGGAAGTAGTAAGAGAAACTACGCCCACATTCCCAAAATTATCAAGCTGGCTTTGGAGATGGAATTGGCTCACTCCTTCTCTAAACCCAGACATATTGCTAAAAAAAAAAAAAAAAAAAAAAGGTTCTTGTGTCCCATATCAGAAGAGCCCTCTGGTGTGGGACAGAAAAAAACCAATATTTTTCTTTAAAGCAGTTTGACTATAAATGAGATCTTTCTAAAGAAGAAAAGGGGATATGATACAGATATAATAGGATGAAAGGGTAGATTAAGGAACTTCTAAAGAACAACAACTTGTTTAAAATGTTTTACATTGGTATAGATTTTAGTTTATTGATACAAACTTAAAGTTAATTTTGTTATACTGTGTGTATATTTCTAATCGTGTTTAAGGTATTATGTTTGTATAGCTCATTTTAAATTGAAATGGATAATTAAAAATAGATTAATAATTAGTCATCTATGATAATCATACTCATAGCCATGTTAGTTAAGTCTTCTAGATATGCATAGACATATTTCAGATAGATAGGTAATCTTCAAATACTTCAAAGACCTTCAGAATATGGCATTTAAAATATTTTTAAAATTTAGAATTTCTGGACAGTGAGACATGTCTGCTCCCGGCAACACCGATTTACTTCAGAGACAAGGATGGGCATTGAAGACACTTCATATCTTATCTTCACCTTGGCAAAAATAGCCATTTGGGCAAGAAACTGTTCTTGCCTGGACTGCTTGGTTAACTGGACATGCAGGACCCATAGAAAGGTGACCACTAAACTTTGCTTGACAAAATGGTCCTTCAGGTTCCTGCTTCGCAGAGGAAACTGCCAGACATTCTACAGGACACTGAGAGAAGTGACCAAGAGACTCTAGCCCTGTGGGCTGAAGACAAATGCCCCAACTTTACAAAGGAACATTAGGTGACTGTCCAGGCTGCCAGCTGTCTCTGTCTACCCTGCAAGACTCCCGAAAAAATGCTTACATCCTTCTCCCGGTTCTCAGGTAATATTATATCCTTCTAAGGTCTTTGATGTGGTTGAAGACTAGATTGTTATAATTTCCTCAATTATGATAAAAGATAAGTTAGATATAAAACCTTAGACTCACAAATATAAGATAGATAGGATATCTTCTTTAATATTATAACTGTAATTCTTGCTTGATAATTGTTTTGTTATACGTAACTGTACTATGTAAAAGTTAAAACATTCCTTAAAAAAAAAAAAAGAAAGAAAAGGGGAAGTGCTGTGGATATCGCTCTGTGTAAATAAAGTTCTGATTGGCCAGTGGCCAGGCAGGAAGTATAGGCGGGACAAAAGAGTAGAGAATTCTGGGAAGTAGAAGACTAACTACATTCTAACTACATTTCTTAAATACAAAAATAGAAGGATTTGGAGAAAGACATTAGAAGAGGGTAATGAATAGGAATTAGGGATCCGCAATTCAAGTACATTATTATTTACATGTATAAAACTGCATGACTTAAAAAAAAAAGACAAAATAACAAAAAGGAGGGGCTGAGGACCTAGCTCAGTGGTAGAGCGCTAGAGGCCCTGAGTTCGGGCCTCAACTGGGGAGGGAGGGGAATGAGGACAAAAAAAAAAAAATTAAAAAAAAAAAAAAAAAAACAAAAAAAAAACAAAACCCTGCATGACTATTTTGTAAATAAAACTTTTTTTTTTTTTTTTTTGAAACAGCATCTCACTAAGTAGACTTGGCTTGGCTAGTACTCATGTAGACCGAAAAAGCCTGAAACTCTGAAAGATCCACCTGTTTCTCTGCTTCTTGGGTGTCGGAATTGAAGATATGCGCCACCACACCTGACTTATTTGACTGATTACGTATACTCTAATGTCAACACTCAGCAGGCTGAGGTAGTAAGATCTTGAATTCAAGGATGTCTAAGGTTACACAATGAGTCTGATGCTGGTATAGGCTACATCGAAAGTCCTGTCTCAAAAGAAAAACCAAGGACATAGCTCAGTGATGGAATACTCACCTACCATGCACAAAGCCCCAAATTCAATCCCTATTATCATAAAAAACTAACGAAGAGAAAAACCAAAAAACAAAACAAAACAAACAAACAAAAAAAACCTAACGAGCTGATCTTATTTTAATGAGTAAATGATAAAGACACATGATTTCTATAATCACTTATAATTTTTAAATTAGGGTTGGAGAAAGTTCAGTGGGTGAGAGCTTTTACTGCTCTGGCAAAGACCTGAAATTTGTTCCAAGGACCCTTGTTTGGTGTTCAATCACCTTTAACTTGAGCTCCAGGGGGATCCAACACCTTCAGCCTCCCCAGATTCTAACACACAGGCACCACCCCCCCCCCCCCCCCCCCCCTGTGCACAGATAGTCTTATTTCCTGCACATAAGCATTCTCATTTTTGGAAACAATGGTACTTAGTATATAAAAGAAATAAAAGTCGCAGTATCCTACTAGTGAGACTGAGGCAAAACAGAAAGATAAGGGAGTTTTTTGGTTTTTCGAGACAGGGTTTCTCTGTGTAGTTTTGGTGCCTGTCCTGGAACTATCTCTGTAGACTAGGCTGGCCTCAAATTCACAGAGATCTACCTGCCTCTGCCTCCCAAGTGCCAAGACTAAAGGCATGCGCTACCACTGCCTGGCCAGGAAAGTAAATCTTAAAAAATAAGAAGATTAATAGCAGAATTTAGACCTCAAACTATTTTCCTGCCACAATGACTATCTGAGAGAGCCTGGGTCATAAGGTAGTGAGAATGAGTTGTCAAAAGGGAGCGTATAGAGAGAGCCAGGGATTGCCCAAGTAGTTTACTGTTTGAAAAAGAAACATGTAAGGTAAGTCTGTCACTTAAAACAAACAACTTGATGAACAAGTTAGCATGTCTATAGTTCTGAGACAGTGGAGACTGAATCAGGATAATCTATAGTTTGAAATCAGCCTAGAATACATGTATGCCAAGTTCAAGGCTGTCCTGGGATTCACACCTTGTCTTAGAAACAAAAACAAAATCATCAACTGCCCAATTACTCCAAATCCAACACACACATTAAATGCTCTGAGTGACTGTGTTTCACTAGTCAATTGTGCCTTGCAGTAGAGAACTTTAACTGAAGTAACACTAAATTCTAGATCCACATGATCCCGCTAATAAAATTTTATTAAGATTCAAACAAACAAACAAACAAAAAAACGAAAGAAACCAATGTTTACTGCCCCTGTGGTACTAGAAGTCAGACCTGATAAAGTGCTTGACCACTATGATAACAATGCATTCCAAAAGAGAACAAAGTCAAACATCATGGAAAGACTAAGTTTAGAGGACAGACAGCCAACGATAAAGCTTGGTCTCCAAGTACCAATGCTTCCATCACCTTTTCCAGGTCCAGCTCTTCCAGCAGTATGCTGGCATTCTTATTTGCTTCAGCAGCCTGTCTGTCTTTGGCTTGTACTATTGACTCCATGCAAAGATGACACTTCTTCAGCATCTCCTGCAATGAAAAATTGGAGACATTTCTAGCCTTAAAGGACAATTCACATTTAGTCAGATTCTTAAAAACATGACCTTCACTAAAGCACTTAAAAATGAAAAATGGGCCAGGGATGGGGGTGAGGGGTATTGAGGAGGTAGTGATGTATAGATATCAAACTATATATTTCCAAAACAACCATAAGAAAGAGCTTCCCATTTTCAAAATTCACACCCAGAAACTTAGTCCTATATTTTGAGTAAAAAAAAAAAAATCAAACATATTACATATGCACATAGTATACAGTGTATATAAATACATGTAAGTAAGCCACTCAAGAATAATATAAAATATTAAAAAACATATATACCATAACAATTTTCCATACAAATGGGGTCAATGTAAACAACAAACAGATGTAAAGCATGTACAGGAGCATTAACTTAGTGATTTCATTCTCAAAACAAAGAATATTCCTTGTATTACTATCAGTAAAAACACGAGCCAGGTGTGGCGCTACACACCTTAATTCTAGCACTCAGGAGGCAGAGGCAGGCAGATCTCTAAGTTTGAGGACAGCCAGGAATATAGAGAGAAACGCTGTCATGAAAAACAAAAAAACAAACAAAAATTTCAAATTATCTATTTACTCCAGGTGTGGTAGTGCAATGCCTTTAATCCCAGCACTCAGGAAGCAGAGGCAGGCAGATTTCTGAGTTCAAGACCAGCCGAGTGTACAGAGTGAGTTACAGAACATCAAGTCCTATACAGAGAAACCCTGTCTTTAAAATCCAAAATAAAACAAAATAAATTTTAATTTATCTCAACTCCCAACACCTCAACTTCTTGGTATTTAAGGATTCAAGGTATTCTTATTCTCAGAATACATTACAAATCTAGGTAAATCCTATAAAGTTGATAAATATTACAGAAACAAAACTGCTATGTAGTATTTTTTTTGCTACAATGAGTTTACTGGCACGAAAGCTGTATTAACCAAAAGTAATTCCAGCTCATACATAAGGTGAATTTAAATAATACATTACCTTATCAGTGATGGTTGCTATATAGCGCATGCATTCAGAATCTGATGGAAACTGATTGACTTCTTTGACCAAGTAGCGTACTACCTTCACATGACCCTAAAAACAGATATTACTGTCAGATCAAAAACATATGCCAACAGAGTTCAATAAATATATACACTGTCTGAAAGAATATTAACACTAGTTAATATTAACGGCACAAAGTAAAGACCTAACTGTGTATTTATAGTAAAAGGAAAAGCAGAGCTTTTTCTTCTAACAAGTTAAACCACATTGTTAATTTCATCTTCTCACAAAATACAGAACAATGTGGACTAAAATTCTAAATAAATGAATAAATATCAGCATGGAGAAAAGTGAGAGACACCCAATGAGAAAATAGTCTACAAACGTCAACGTCTTCCCTGCTCTCATTCGTTTTTTAATTCTAAGTAGTAAAAGTAAAATTAACTGCCAGGCTTGGTGTCACATGCCTTTAATCCCCAGCAGAGAAGCAGGGGGACCACTGTGAGTTCAAGGCCAGTCAGGCTAGCATATCAAGTCTAGAACAGCCAGGACTACAGAGTATGCCACTGCCTTAAAAAAAAAAAAAAAAAAAAAAGAGTAAAAACTATTCCAAAGAGGTGTGATGGCACATACCTATAATCCAAGTATGAAAGGTCCAAGATAGCCTACACTACACAGAGATAAACCACATACACACACTCAAACACACACAAAACTGTTGTTCATACTTATGATTACGAGCTGCTATCCTTTTAGATAATAGGGATAGACAGTAGTTAAGTCTTTGTACAGAAGTTTGCACAGGTATGCATATATGTGCATCCTTCTACACACACGTGCATTTATTTCTGTCATGCGTGGATTCAGTGATCTTCTTCCACCTCCATGTGGGTTTGCCGGTCTTGCATGGCAAGTACCTTTACCTGCTAAGCCATTTTGCCCAAGCTGCCTTTGAGGTATTTCCTTATCTCCCCTCTTTTTTGAGACAGCATCTCATTTTGTAGTCCTGACTGTTCTGGAAGTCACTACAGATAGACCAGGCTGTCTTCTAGCTCATCTCTGCAAGTTTCTTTCTCCTCAGTACTAAAATTAAGGTACGCACTATATCAAGGCCAGTATTGAATCTGTTCTGTGAGGTGCTGCCCCAGCCTCCAAAATGCTGGAATTACAGGTGTGAGAAAATTGGGCAATTTACCTTTAATTTGTATTTATCTGTTTTATCATTTAAAGGCTTTAAATGAATACTCACAGTCCGTAAAACACTTCTATGCCACAACTCATTCATATAGCACCCTCCCGCATCAGCATTCATTGGAAAGAAAGAAAGAGGGAGAGGGGGAATATAGGTAGGCAAGCTGCTGGACTTGGTGATCTATTCCAGTCACTCTGGTACTTGTAAAAAATCAAAATAAACGACAAAAATAAGAAAGGACTGCAGGAGGATCATAGATTTCATAGAAAGGTTTTAGAAGTTCTAACAAATGGGAACAATTTGTGAAGGTGAGATTTAAACTACCCAAAAAACAAGTAACTAGAAAATAAGGAGGAAGGACATGAGCATTGTAGTTGATGACAGAAGTCAGCAGACAGGAGGTAAGCAACAACATGACTCTTCCATTAGGGATTCACAATGGAAGGTGAGATCTACAAACAGTACATTGCGGTGACTTTGAAGAGCAAACCAGTCAAGAGAACACTAACACAGTGGAGTGTGGTGATATATTGTGTACCCTAATAAACTTATCTGGGGATCAGATGACAGAGCCAGCCACTAGATTAGACACAGGCCAAACAGAGGTGGCACACACCCTTAATCCTATCAATTGGAAGGCAGAGATCCTCTGGATCTCAGATCAAGGCCACATTGGGAACAGAGTTAGGCAGTGGTGGCACACGCCTTTAATTCCAGCACTTGAGATCTCATGCCTCTACTTGAAAACCACACATGCCTTTAATCCCAGAAAGCGACGTGGCTGGATGGAGACAGGAACTAAGTAGCAGTTCAACTGACACTCTCAGGGGTGAAGACTCAGAGGCTTTCGGTCTGAGGATTCGTAGAAACAGGATCGGCTGAGGAGTTAGTAAGGTAACGTTGGCTATGCCTTGTTCTGCTTCTCTAATCTTTCAGTTTTCACCCCAATATCTGGCTCCGGGTTTTTTCTATTAATAAGACCATTTAGCAATTCATGTTACAGTGGAGAGGGAAGGAAGGTTAACTTGATGATTCAGCCAATTATGCTTAGAGAAGAAGACACTAGGAAGAGCAGATCTGAATATGAATGGGAAAAAGTAAGTGGCTATGTAGTCCCTAAGAATCAGCAAAAGTGGCTGGGCTGCAATGGTGCATGCCTTTCATCCCAGCACTTGAAAGGCAGAGGCAGGTGGATCTCTGTGAGTTTGAGGCCAGCCTCGGCTACAGAGTGAGATCCAAGACAGGCACCAAAACTACACAGAGAAACCCTGTCTCGAAAAACAAACAAACAAACAAACAAACAAAACAAAAATCTGCATTGTGAAGTAAAGAACAAGAGACAGTAACTGGAAGTGGTGGTGTACACCTTTAGTTCCAGCACAAGAAGACCCTGTCTGGGGGAGGGGAGACAGAAGAGAAAAGAAAGGAACAAAAAAATCTAATCCTAACCATCATCAACGACAAAATATGATCAAGAATCAGAAAGAACGAGAGAAAGATGATGTCTTGTAACTTATATACTAAAAATAGTCCATGCTTTAGTATCTACAAAGTACTTTTATGAATGCTAGGTTTTTGTGGTGTTAAAATTAAGTCCACTGCATTATGCACACCGGACAAGTACTCTCTTATTAAGCTATATCCCCAACAAGGAATCTTTTAAAGTAATACAATCTAAACTGCTTCAAATCAATTTTAAAAATACAATTTATATAGATAGAGGTGTCTCCACCAGAAAGGCTGAAGCTGAAGTTCAAGCCCTATCTTAAACTCTATTTTTTTTAAATTATTTTTTATTTTTTTGCCTGCAAGAATGTCTATGTGAGGGTATCAGATCTTAGGGTTACAGACAGTTGTTAGCTGCCATGTAGGTGCTGGGAATTGAACTCCGGTCCCCCGGAAGAGCAGTCGGTGCTCTTAACCACTGAGCCATCTCTCCAGTGCCCCAAGCCCTATCTTATATAGTAAGATTCAAGCCAGCTTAGGCCAAAACATTCTATCTCAGAGTAAACAAATGTAGTTCCTGAAATAATGATCTTGTTTTTCTAAGAAACAAATTGGGCTAAACCCACATTAAGTTTTGAGTGGTATGTTTTAAAGCAAATGATGTAATCAAAACACACACAGCTCTGTGCAATAGCACTCCACAGAGAAAACGCTACTTCTGCTTCACTCAAATTCTCATATAGTACACTAACTTTAAAGTAAACTACTGATAGTGAGATTGTCATTGATCTTGTCCCCCTAATATTTAAAACCAACAATTAAGGCCATGCTCACTGTGTACACCTTTAGTCCTAGTACTCTAGAGGCAGAGGCAAGCCTATGAGTTGGCCTTAGTATGAGGCCAACCTGGTATAAGAGCATGTTCCAAGCCAGTCAAAGCTACATAGTGAGATCCTGTCTCAAAGCCAAACTAAAACACAAGACAAAACACCGAAACCAAGCAACAACCAAACAACCCCAATAAACAAATAAATAAAATCAATGATAAAATAAAACTTAGCCTTTAATCCCAGCACTTGGGAGGCAGAGCCAGGCAGATCTCTGTGAGTTCAAGGCCATCCTGGTCTACAGAGTGAGTTCCAGGTAAAGGTGCAAAGCTACACAGAGAAACCCTGTCTTGAAAAACCAAAAACAACCCCCCACCCAAAACAAAACAAAAACCAAAAAAAAAACCAAGAAAAAACCCTTAGTTTATTTTACAATGGTAATGTAAAAAAGCATCTAAATATTAATATTATAACTAGATTTTGAATGTGCAACTTAGAATATCTGTGGCAGTTTGAATGTAATTGGTCCCCATAAACCCATAGGGAATGGCACTATTGGGAGGTGTGGCTTTGTTAGAGGAAGTGTGTCACCTTGGAGGTGGGCTTTGTGGTTTCATATCTGCTCAAGCCATACCCAGTGTCACAGTTCACTACCTGTTGCCTGTAGATAAAGATGCATAATTCTCAGCTCCTGCTCCCAGCACCATGTCTGCCTGCATACCATCATGTTCCACCACGATGATAATGGACTAAACCTCTCAACTGTAAGCAAGCCAATTAAATGTTTTCCTTTGTAAGAGTTGCCATGGTCATGGTGTCTCTTTACAACAATAGAAACCCTAAAAAACTCTCTTTGTTTTACTCATTACTAAGTATGCATATACCCGTGACTTATGAATGTGGGTGCCTATGTTAGGGCATGCATGTAGAGCTTAGAGGACAACTTTGTGAAGTTGGTTCTCTTTTTAGCATTATGTAAGTTCCAGAATTCACTTGCAAGTTGCCAGGCTTGCATGTCAGACACTTTTACCCGAGTCATCTGGCTCGCCAGCCTAGATTATCTTCTTACCAGTATCCTTAGTTTTGATGTCCCCCAGTATGAATCACATTCACAGCATTTCTGAAATACTAGATCTATTTGGTTTGCCAGTAGAGCATTTCATTTGAACATAGTATTACTGCTTTCACCAAAGCTATTACATCATAAAAATAAGTCTAGAACAATCACTAGCCAAGCTCTCACCAGCACATCCCACCATGTGCAAAGCCAGTAAATGAGGATGAGATGTGCTACCTTTCTAAATGCAGCCATGAGAGGTGTTATCTTGCGGTTATCTGCTGCATCTACATCTGCACCTGCTTGCACCAATAGCTGAACCACATCTAGGTGTCCACCATTTGCTGCTAGCCACAGCGGAGTGTTCCCCTTCTTGTTACGCACATCGATATGAGCTCCCCTGGAAATGAATGACAGATAGCACTTTCTTACATGAGATGGAATGATAGGGATAGCAGTAAAAAAAAAAAAAAAAAAAAAAAATTAACTGTGAAAATTAATTGAGGAAAAGAAATACTCAAGGATGAATGGATTTTTTTAAAGAATTGTATTACAGAGAATTTCTAACTATCAAATTAAATATCCATATGTTCAATATATGCTTCCTTATTTTAAAAATAACTATATAACTCTGAATTCTGCAAATAAATAAATAGTATCTTGGAGACAAACAGTATCCTATGAGGCAATACCCATCTCAAATTATTTGTATCCATGTATTTACAGTACAGAGAGAAAAAAAAAAAAAAAACAAAACAACTTTAGGGTCCTGCTAACATCAAAGTAGGTAAGACTCATGGTACTGTTAATAACAGTTAAGAGTACTCAGAACCAAATATGTAGGGTGCCACACAAAGGCCTTTAAGATTTCATTTTATTTTATTTATTAAGATAGGGTCTCTCTACATAACCCTGGCTGTCCTGGAATTCACTATGTAGACCAGGCCAGCCTCTAAATCATAGAGATCCACCTGCCTCTGTCTCCCAAGAGCTGGGATTAAAGGTGTGTGCCACTATAGCTAGCTGGTCTTTGACAAGCATTTTTCTTGAAACCTGGCAGGAAGCTTCCTTCCAGCAACTCCCCTTGACCCTGTCTAATACTGAATAGTTACTGTCAACTAAAGCAGTGTAAGAGTGAGGAAAACATAAGTTACAGAAGTAATTACATTTGGTTGTTTACACAGTGACACTGCCCAGAGAATTCTAACACTTACATAGGATACGTTCATAACATACCTGCCAATGAGAAGTTCACAAAATTTATAATGCCCTTTATCTGCGGCTATGGTTAAAGCTGTATCTCTTGAGGAGGGCACTGGAGGGGCATTAACATCAGCACCTTTATCCAAAAGAACTCGGCCCACCTCTGCATACCCACCAGAGGCCGCTTCCATTAGTGGGGTGAGGCCAGTCTAGGTTTAATGGAAAATAAATAAATGAAAAAAAAAAAAACAATAAAAAAAAAAAAAAACTATGGAAGAGACCAGAAATAGCCAAAATGTTAACAATCTGAGGGAGCAATATGATATAGTTTTTACAGATTCATAAATTTGTATTGACAGTTGTTTGAGTTATATTTAATTAAAAATTAATTTTACCTAAAGTCAGTATGGGAAAAAGGATTTGAATAAGATCCAAGTCCACTGATATGAGTGACACTACATGTTTCATGTTCTTTCAAAATTGCATTGTTTTCAGCTAATTAACCTACCAATAATGCCGATAAAAATGTATGCCCAAGTATTTTCATAAGAGGTAAAGAATTTTAACTATATATAGTAGACTAATGTAACTAGAAAGTAATAAAACCATAACTTCTACAATAAACCTGTGTTTCCATTTCTAAAATGATTTCTCAGGTATTTTGTCATCATAACAAAGAGCTGACAAATGGTAAGTTCCAGCTTCTTTCTTACCTTAGCTCTGTGTTCAACATTTGCTTTTCTATCAAGCAGAAGACTAACCACTTCAGTTCTTCCTTGGAAGCAGGCTAAGGTAAGGGCAGTGTTCCGATTGGTTTCTATTTGAGCATTTATGTCAGAGCCCATGTCTAAGAGCAGCTTAACTGCAGCCGTGTGCCCATTCATAGCTGCTAACATCAGTGGAGAAATGCCCAATTTGCTACCGGTTCTGGGGGTGAGAAATATGGGGAAACAAAAGGAAACAAAACTTTTATCACAGCAGAGATACGGCCATGATTTAAAACAACTTTGAATATAAAGTTGTCTGTTTTTGAGGAAAGAGTATATCCTGTAGTCCAGGCTTGCTTCTAACTGGCTATGGTGATTAAGAATGATCCTGTATTCATGATCAACCTCCCAAGCACATCAATTATAGATAGCAGTGGACCACCTACCAAGTCTGGCTAAAACTCTTTCTTTCTGTAGGATTATTTAAAATTTTAACTACTTTTCTCAGACCTTGAATCTTCTTCGATACTACTAAAACTTTCTTAGAGACCAACAACAAGCTAGGGTATGAATTCTCCATCCTATGATGAAGCAAATATTTGACTATTTAATAAACACTAAGAAAGACATTGCCATTAGTTCCCTGAGAACAGTAGTTTGCATTTTTCAGTTACATAAAACATTTTAAATTCTTGAATAATTTAAAGTTTTTAAATTTAATAAAAGTTTTTAATAACACTAAAATAACATTTACAACACAATATTCTTAATAACATCTCTACAAAGAATAAAACTTACCTCGAATTTATCTCAGCTCCTGCATTTAGCAGTATTTTGATGATGTTCACATAGCCACCAGAAGCAGCCAGGCTTAGAGGTGTGTAATCAGAAACATTCCTGTGTTCTTTATTTGCACCCCGAGCTAACAACAACTCCACCACCTGGTAGGAAAAAAAAAAAAAAAAAGTAAGAAATATGCTTTCTAAAGCCAAGACAATTTCAAAGGTATATTTCTGATTTTTTTCTGGTATGTAACAAAATGAGAAAGTTCTTTCATCTTTACAGCCGTAGACGATAAAGTTCTTATAAGCAACAGAGAGCTCTCAAGCTGGGGGGAAACAAAAGCTTAGAAATCTAATGAATGTTTACAGAAGATTCAGACCTCAGATGTTGTGGCAGGCTATTTAGAATGAATATTTTTATCACTTTTACCAGTTACAAAAGAAAGCATTAGATGAGATTTATTTTATATGTACATATGACTACATTATTATTATTATTTATTTTATTTTTTTAAACTGGAACTGAGGACCAAACCCAGGGCCTTGAGCTTGCTAGGCAAGTGCTCTACCATTGAACTAAATCCCCAACCCCGAATGCATTAAAATTGTGTTTATATTAAGAAAAATTTTCTACACATTTTACACACCAATCAAAGATCCCCCTCTTCCCACCCACCCCCCCTTCCTCCCCACAAGAAAGCAAGGCCTCCCATGGGGAGCCACATCCAGCAGAGGCAGTCCAAGCCCTTCCCAAGCATCAAGGCTGCTGGAGGCATCCCATCATAGGAGTGGGCTCCAAAAAGCCTGCTCATGTACCAGGGAGACTTTCTGATTCTATAGCCAGCATCCCCCTATCCCACTCCTCCAGCAGATAAGGCTACACAACTGTCTCATCATCAATGCATTGAAATTTTAAAATCTTCAATCACTCTTTTTTTCCTTCCAGAGACAGGATCTCAAATATGTAAATAAGGCTGGTGGCAAACTCCAAGATCTGACTGCCTCCCCTCCCAAGGCACTGGGATTAATGGTGTGTGCCACATCTGGCAATCAGTATTTTTTGTTATTAAACTAACAGAAGAGTTGAAAGTTTTTTCCATGTTCTAACTACCTTAACAACCTGAATAATATTCTGTGCCTGTGGGCACAGCATTAAATCTGGTAATAGAATCGTGGGCGCATAACTTTTTAAGACACTATCAGACTGGTCCAAAGAACAGCTGTACTAGTTAAACCTCACCAACAATGCAGGAGTTCTGGCTGATACGACTTCTGGGTTTCAAGACCATTTCTCTGAGAGCTAAATTACTGAGCATTAAGTGCTTTTTGGCCATTCAAAGATAAATCAGTTAAAAACCTTTATTTGTTTAAAGCTATAGATTACTTTCATTAAAACTAGCAAGACTAAGTGGCTTTACTTTTTAATTTATTGTAAATCTGTATACATGCAGGCCCATATGGAATGTGGGTGGGAAGGTAGAAGACAACTTTCAGAAGTTGGCGATCACCATCCACCTCACCAAGGCAGGGTCTCTTGTGTACTTTGACACAAGGAGCCACCTACCTTACTTGTTTTTTTCTTTTTCTTACATTTATTAATTAGCATGTGTGTAGAAAAATCAAAGTCAGATTGTCAGGCTTGGTGGCACAAGTATCTCTACATGCTGAACTATCTGTTGGCCTATTTTGTATTGTTTTGTTGAATGGTAGTGTCTGACTACATAGCCATGACTAACCTTGATATAGGCCAAGCTTGCAACAACCCTTCTGCCTTTGACTCCCAAGTCCAGGAGGCATAGGCACAAGCCAGTAACAGGCATGAACTAGCATATCTGTTTTAAATGGCTTGAGTGTTTTATAGCATCTGTCACATAATAAAGTAAAAATAAATGCTTACAAATTTCATGTTTCCCTAAATTTTATTATGTAATTTTATATTGAATTGATTTTCCCAATCATACCAATTATTTCTCAACACCTGTTTTAATGACACCAAATGAAAGCAATGTGTTTATAGATAAAGTTTTGTAGCAGAAAGGAAAATCTTAAGTTGTCATGACTTGGTTAGTTGTGGTGTTAAGGATGATGAAATCATTAAAATATGCTAGACAATCATATTTACTAGTGACTATTATCTCCAGCACACCTATTTTATTTTAGTTATGAATAACTCACAAAAGTGTGGCTTACTGTTTTTAAATAGGGATGTTACTTTATTTCTTTGATTTGAAACTAAAATATTTGTGAAAGAAATAATATTTCAAGCTAAATCATAATTAGGAATTTTAAAAAAAGATTTATTTATTATGAATACAATATTCGGTCTGCATGTATGCCTGCAGTCCAAAAGAGGGCACCAGATCTCATTACAGATAGTTGTGAGCCACCATGTGGTTGCTGGGAATTGAGCTCAGGACCTCTGGAAGAGCAGCCAGTGCTCTTAACCTTTGAGCCATCTCTCCAGTCCCATGATTAGGAATTTAAAATTGTATTTAACCTCAAAAATTTCTGTTATCAAGTCTTAATCTGGAATCGGTAGGAATCTAATGTGGTGATTTGAATAGAATGGTCCCCAATAGGCTCATATATTTGAATGCTTGGCCATGATGGAGTGGTGTTATTTGAGAGGGATTAGGAGGTTGGCCTTGTTGAGCTCTGAGGTTTCAGAAGCCCAGAATCTCTCTCTCTTCTTGCTGTCTCTCCAGCACTAGGTCTGCCTGCGTGCCATTATGCTCCTGCTGTGACCACAATGAACTAAATTTCTGAAAATGTAAGCAAGCCCAATTCAATGCTTTCCTTTATAAGAGCTTCTGTGGTCATGATATCTCTTCACAGCAATAGAAGAGTGGCTAAGAAAGAAGGTTTTTGTTTTTGTTTTGTTTGTTGAGGGCACTGTCTCCCTGGCTGGACTGGAGCTCTCTATGAAGATCAAGCTGGTCTCCAACTAAGAGAGAGATCTGTCTGCCTCGGCCTACAAACTGCAGAGATTAAAAGCATGGGCTAACACACCCTGCTAATTTTTTAAGACCCTCTCCACCTCCATTGTGAATTACAAATGAAACAACCAGAAGTGAGAAGCGATACACGAGATCAGGCGCTATGCTATCATCATAAGCATGAACCTTTGTATTACTCTATGAGCAAGGGGAAAAAAACCATAGAAGTAGCCCAAATAAAAAGCTACCCAAAAAACACTCCATGTGTGTATCATGCTTTATTTTTAATCTGTAATATATGAGTACTACCTTTTATTTATTTGTGCCTTTTTTTTTTTACTATATTTCTCACTGTTGGATAAGAATTATAAAAATTTCTTTTACTAGTTTGTTTTGAAAAACCCAGTGAGCTTATCTGATTAGTTAGAAGGAAGGGATAGGGAAAAAGACGAACTTTTAAGACTGTTTTGATTTTTACTGTGTGTTGTATGGGACCAAATATGGGAGCATGTACCACAGTGAACATGTGGAGATCAAAGGACTACTTTACAAAGTGCTTTCCCTCATTCCATGTGGAGATCCTGAGTTGTTAGGCTTGTTGAACAAGCCCTTTCTAAGCTGAACAGGAAACTAACACAGATGACAGAGTGACTTCTCAAACTAGGCTAACTAGCTAACCATTAAATGCTATCAGACACAAAATTAATTGCACGGTTCGATTTTCTTGTGCCTATATGATCAACTCCTATCATTTGGTCTGTTTGAAGTTCTAGAAGAGGAAGGATAAGTAGACATAAAGCACTGCACATCTCATCTGGAATGGCTTAATCTTTCTCTTAACACAAACGCAATACACAGGATTCTTACGGCAGGAACTATTTTCAGATGAACAGGACTGTATACATTATATGACTTTTGTTGGAATATTATACTAACCCTATTCTTGCTAATATGCAGTAATGTGAGTTACTTTGACAAACCTAATCGGCAAAATGTTCTTATATGGAAAACAAATACCTGAGTACATATTTGCTAAACAGAAAAAGAAATTATTCTAAGAGGAAATGTTACCTCCTGTCTGCCCCCCGAACATGCCAAGGACAGTGGTGTGTCCTTGGTTCTTTCTGACTGGGCTTCAATGTCTGCACCATTATCCAGCAATATTTCTACAACCCCAACATGACCAGCTGTAGCAGCCAAGATGAGTGGAGTAAAACCTAGGGGGGAAAAAAATCTGCTTACAACATGCTAAGCAAAGAAACAGTAACAATTGCTTTCCAATATACCAAACACCAATATGTGGCTGGCTATACACCAATCATTTCTAAAGTCTTACTTCTCACAAACCTTTCACGAAGTAAAAACAAGAGTAAGAGCTACCTTTCTTGTCTCGGTGTTCAATACTAGCTCCCCTTTCCAGTAGTGTTTGTACCAGTTCCTCATGGCCACCAGCACAGGCAAGCGTTAGTGCAGTATCATGATTACTCTCGGTCTGTGAAGAGAAGGAAAAAGAAGCCATTAGTTTATTTAAATAACTTTCCAGTGTTAATGTCACAAACACAGATACATACATGCTCCGCTATTCCATCAAGACACCAAGCTATGTGGCCCAAGCTTAGCTAGAATGAACCATCTTCCTGCCTCAGGCCTCTTCCTGAGTAATGGGGTTTAAGTGCATGCCACCAAGCCAGGCTTACAAAAAGCATTTGTATGGTATATGGTTTACTGCCAACCCTTACACCAATAAAAAGCCAATTCATGGTTTGTTTTTCCTTTTTCGGTGGTGGTTCTGAAACTTCCTAGCTTGGGTCTGCCTTAGCTGAGAATGACCTTGAACTGTTTGTTCCTCATTGCCATACAACTGGAGCACTGAATTCACAAGCCTGTTCCATATGCCTAGCTTCAGTGACCTTTCTAGGCTAGGATTACAAATAATACTCAAACTTTATAAGCAATTATTAATGGCACCAAAGGATAAAAGAATAGGTTTCTATCATATGCTAATTTCAAGAATAAAACTGATAAAAAAGTGTGAATTCAATTTTGCTGCCACATATTAACAGAGTAACAGATTAGATATATGTTTCTGTTTCAAATAACTTTTTAAAAAAAGACTTATTTACTTATTATGTATCCAGTGTTCTGCCTACATATATGCCTGCAGGCCAGAAGAGGGCACCAGATTTCATTACAGATGGTTGTGAGCCACCACATGGTTGCTGGGAATTGAACTCAGGACCTCTGGAAGAACAGCCAGTGCTCTTAACCTCTGAGCCATCTCTCCAGCCCCTCAAATAACATCTGTTTACATTTTTGAGGTAGAACCTCACTGTACCCCAGGCTGGCCTTGAACTTGTATTATTCCTTCAGCCTCTACCTCTATTGCCTTTTTTTGAGAGACAAGATCCCTCTCTATCCCCACCCCTCAAGATTTATTATTATGTATATAGTGTTCTGCCTGCACACATCCCTGCGGGCCAGAAGAGGACACCAGATCTCATTACAGATGGCAGTGAGCCAGCATGTGGTTGCTGGGAATTGAACTCAGGAGCTCTGGAAAAACAGCCAGTCCTAATACACATACACAGACATTCTCATCACGCCCCCCCCCCCATCTCTCTCTCTGTAAATGTGTGTTGACAGGTAGTACAGAACAGTGATTCCTAAGGACAAAAACATAGGAATGTAGGAATAGCAGGTGCCCAGAGCCTAGCTGAGGAGAGAGTTTAAAGAGGAAGGACTATACAGAGTGTTCAAGAGATGAGCAGAGATTCCCTCTGGTGTCTTCAGCTGATGCTCACCAGCCCGTGTACATGAAGAAATTATCAGAGGGTAGGAAACAGACCAGGTACAACAACAAGAGCAGGAACACAGGGCCAGGGATACAGGTCCTACTAGCTAGAGCAGAAAACGTTTATAACATGCAGGAAATCAATAGAATCCTCTGTATACAAATTTAGACCAAATGTAGACGAAATTAGTTGTATTGGACCCATAAAAGTCACGCTGAATTTTTTTTATTTAGCCTTAAAATTTAAAAATTGTGCTGAGCACAGTTTCGAAAACCCCCAATCCCAGCACTCAGGAGGCAGAGGCAGGAGGATCTCTGAGTTTTAGGCCAGCCTGGTCTACAAAGCCAGTTCCAGGGCAGCCAGGGCTACACAAAGAAACCTGGCCTCAAACAAAAAAACAAAAACAAACAAACAAACAAAAAAAACCAACCAGAAAACAAATAATAAACAATTGTTTTCAAGTAACTTAGCTGTGTTTAAAAATAAAGGCCCCAAATCGTTAAGGACTAAAACATGTGGGATACATTATATTTTGAAAATTACTCAAGATTGTAATTGAGATATGATGCTGTAGAGCTGAACTTCTTGAACAATGTGTGACTAGTATCGCTAGTGGGGTGCTTCTTTTGGAGAGGGGATCCCCCTTTAAAGCTTAGGAGAGTCGCTCACTCCTTCAGATAGTTATGGATGCTGGGAATGCATGAGAATGCCACCATGCCTGGCTTTTGAGACAGACTCTCACTATATAGCTCTGGCTGACCCGAAGCACCTTATGTAGACCAGGTTGGCTTCAAACTCAGACATCTGCCTGCCTCAATTTTTAAATTATTTTTAAGTTAATAAATCACTCTATCGGAAAATGTTTTAGGTAGTCTGAGAAAATGAACATGTGAATGTGCTTTTTCAACTATGCAGCTAAATTTAAATATAAATAAATTTATATTAAAATTGAGAAGTACTGTACCAAACAGGTTGACAGAACTCAGTGGGAAAAGCCACTGTAATGAGGACTTTCAATACTAAAACCATTCTCAGTTAAAGCAAAATAATGGGGTCACTATTAACTACAAACTCAACATACACAACGATTTTCAAGACTTAACTCATGACACAGAATTTCAGAAAACAAAACAAAAACAAGCAGCTTTATGACTTGTTCCTTTTTATGCTGGGGTTCCTTGCTTTCTTTTTTCTTGGATTTTGAGCCTGGGTCTCTGCAGTCCTATCTTGGAGCTCTCTATGTAGACCAAGCTAGCCTTGAATTAAGAGATCCACCTGCCTCTGAGCCTGCCTCTGCAGGCATTAGGGTGAGTTTCCTTCTTTGGGGTAGGGGGAGGTCTGATTCTGAAGCCTTGACTACCCTAGAACTTCCTATGTAGACCATAGAGGTCCACCTGCCTCCTGAGTACTGAGGTTAAAGGAGTGTGCCATCGCACTCTGCTCTTTTTACTTTTTAATGTGGTAACAAAAACTGTTCTAAAAGATGCCTCTATCTTTCCTTTGTGGTTTGTTTTGAAATCTGTCTCACTATGTAGCTGGGGCTGCCTGAAAACTTAATCCCACCTGAACTTACTGAGAGCACACGTATCGGGCAAACTCTATTGTTCTCTTTGATAATACGTTTATATCTCTATTACCACACCATTTTCTTTGTCTTCAGAAGACTAAAAAACAAAAAAATCATCTTTGTTTTTCTGAGATAGGCTCATACTATATAGGCCAAGTGGGCCTCTGCCTCTCAAGCACTGAGAGGAAATATTTGGTGCACCATGGCCAGCCCACTAAATGTTTGAAAACCTAATGAACATATACTATATTTTCATTCTCAACCTACCATGTAATATTTTGTCCGGAATACATTAACTGAATGTTGATTGACAACAGCTGTAAAACTTCACATATTCAAAGACTGTTAACAGGCTTAAATACTTACAGTACAGTGATAGAATACCAGTCATACCCTCCCAGTAACTGTAACAGCCCAACTCCATTACAAAACTACAATCAAAACAGAGTGAGACTGATCAAGAGTGAAGAAACAAGAAAAAGCCTACTAGTCAGTGATGGAGAGGGAGCCGCACTGGCTGCTCTGCAGAAGAGCACTGACTGCAGAGGTCAGGGATGGCCACAAGGGAGAGGTGCACCAACTACAACAATGGAGAAGGAAGGACGCGAAACTTCAATGAGTCACAGTTCTGCGCTGCAACATATGATCTTCATTCAAGTTTGTATTTTGAAAAAGGAAAGAAAAGAAACCATGTCGGATTTTAGAGAAAAGACAACCAACGCTCAGAGAAACAACTTTCTGATGGGCACACTAAACTGGTAACGACTAGAGAGGGCTTTCAAAGACCAAGAAGGACATTTCAGACAGCAAGATCCTCCAACTGCATCCCAAAGCCTATCTAACAGCCTGCGTGAGACTATTAAACACCCACATCCTATGTCCTCTCTGTTAATTGTATGTAGTCCACCAATAGATTTAGGTTTAAAAGTTTTAAAAATTCTTTGAGACCAAAGGGTAAATTATAATATTCATGTCTAACTGGAAGACACAAAAATACACAAAATTTAAAAAAGACAACCATGAAAATTTTCAAGTGATCAATAATATATAGTTCCCCTCATTATAAAGCATAAACTAAGCTAATATTAAATTTAAGCATCATTTTTCTCAAGTGCTCTATTCCAGAATCTCAGGTTTACAAAGTAAATATAGGTCATTCTACAAGATCTAGTTAAATACTGTACAGAGTCTATTTGAATTTAAGTTCAAACTACTTTTTAAAAGCTTATTAAACCATATATCTTGACAAATTAAAAAAAAAACATTTAAAGCTGATCAAAGAGCTGTTAAGTTCTTTAAGGAACTAAAGTTAGTTACAAAAATGAGAAGGTCCACTCCATTTTCACATCATGAAGAACTGAAAGCAACAAAAAATTTTTTTTAATTTATTTTTATTTTTTGGTTTCTCTGTGTAGCTTTGCGCCTCACTCTGTAGCCCAGGCTGGCCTCAACTCACAAAGATCTGCCTGGCTCTGCCTCCTGAGTACTGGGCCACCACCGCTTGCAACACGTATTTTTAAGATAACATGAGAACTTAAAGTTCAGTATGATTGCGTCTATCCTCCAAACATTAACATAATTCCAAATTGATAGTATCCTGCTTTACAACCCATCAGTAAAAATAACTGAAATAGTTTAATATTAACAGTGACTGACAGTGAACAGAAATAAATGTCAGAGAGGGAAAAGTACAAGAAGGATCCTTTAAGGATTTAACATCACACACTGGCCAAGCAGTTACTTTCTTCCTTATCAAGTACCTAAAGCAAAGTCTCAAACATGGAAAGAAAAGGGGGGGGGGGGGGGCAGTTTGTGTTAAAAAAAAAAAAACATGTATGTAGTATGTATAAAACAGGGCAGGGTGGCAACACTCAGATTAAAGGTAAGTATAAGGTGAATCTCTGAGTTTGAGGCCAGCCTGTCTACATAGTAAGTCCCAGGACAGCCAAAGTTATACAGTGAGAAACTGTCTCAAAAACAATCAATAAAACAAATACCTTATGAATTATTACATGACTAAGTAAGAGAAGAAATGTGCAGATAACATTATGGCCATACACGTGATGTAATTCAAAGGATCACAAAATAAGTGAAGAGTGCTGTTCAAAAATGAAACCTTTAATGGCTGATTATTATACAGGTTGAAAAACTCTTGTAGGAAGTACACTTGTTATTATTAAATTAATTATGTTTAAAACCGGGAAAGACTGAAATAGCTCAACATTTTTATATACCTACAAAAAAATCTTTACAATTCAAATATTTTATCTTCTTATACTGCCAGGTTATGTGTAAGTTTAAGGAGTAAACTAACACTTCAGGATATCAAATAAATGAAAATACTCAGTAAAACTGAACTTAGTAAGTTTTCTAAAAGTAGTTCGTACAAAGCAGTAGTTTAGTGCACATCACTTTCCTAGGAGACAGTGTCCTTCTGAATATAGGCTGCCCTCAGGACCTCCTTGTCTTGAGTGCTGAAGAGGCCACAAAAAGGTATGAATTCTCCTGGAATCTGAGTTAGAGGCAGTTTGTGAGGGCCATGTGGGTGCTGGAAACCATCTTAAACTCTGAGCCATCTCTCCAACTGCTATAAGCTACAATTTTAAAGGAAACTGCTTTTTATTTTGAGGCAAGATCTTGTTATACATGCCAGGCTAGTTAGCTTCCAACTCCCAGTCCTCCTGCCTCAGACTTCAAACTGCTGGGATTATTGGCATGTGTACATACCCAGGACACAGAAGAAGGCCTTCATGTATATTACACATAATTTCCTCTTCACTTCCTCAATTATGTGTTATATCATTACAGTGGAACTTTTCTCTAGACTATAAAACTGGTAAGAATATAGAAAAAACATCTAACTAACATTTAGACAATCAAAGGTAAAACACAATTTCACATACTTCACAACTTTATTTTACTTTTTTAGGAGTTGGGGAGGCAGTATTCAGGGAGTTTCACTCTGTACTCCACTTAAGATAATTCTCCTATTTCAACCTTCCAAGTTTTATGCTCACATTTAGCTATAATTTAAGTCTTGATTTGATGCATGACAAGTTAAACTTAATAAGCTCATGTAACCCAGAATGGCCTCAAATAGGCTATGTACCAATGGATGACACTGAACTTTTAATTTTTCTCACTCAACCTGTATGCTGGAATTAGAGGTATAAACAAATATATCAGATTTTTCTTTTGTTTTGTTTTGTTTTTGTTTTTTTCGAGACAGGGTTTCTCTGTGTAGCTTTGAGCCTTTCCTGGAACTCTCTCTGTAGCCCAGGCTGGCTTCTAACTCACAGAGATCCGCTTGGCTCTGCCTCCAGAGTGCTGGGATTAAAGGCGTGCGCCACCACCGCCCGGCTTAAATGTATCAGATTTTATATGGTGCTGGGGAATCAAACCCAGGATTCAGTGCATACTATATGCAAGCACTCTACCACTTGAGCCACATTCCCAGCCTACACCTACAACTTTGAATAGATAATAAGGGATGGAAATAATGTATACTAATTTTTTTTTTTCGTTTTTCTCACATTACTACTTCAAATTCGAGAAAAGCTCGTAAGACTTTGAGAATAACAAAGCTAAGAGACTTAAACAAGTGTTAAAACACCATAAACAGGGGTTGGGGATTTAGCTCAGTGGTAGAGCGCTTGCCTAGCAATCGAGAGGCCCTGGGTTCGATCCTCGGCTCCAAAACCAAAAACAAAAAACACCATAAACAAAACAACCAGTCCTTTCCTATAGTTACTTAGTACTTATGAGAGTCAATCAAGTTTCATAAAATTAAAAAAAAATTAATTCAGGGGTACCCAAGTTTAACCTCCATCTTATTTACTGCTTCATGAAACCTTTTGCTCAGTTTATGCTAGGGATCAAATATACCCGACTCACCTCTGAATAGCATCAACAGAATCAGACTCTCTATCGCATTACAGAGTGTTTAATATCTCACAGGAGTTCAGCACTCTGCTATTTTTCAGTATTTCATTTGTGTGTTCCAGCCAAGTTTGGTCATATAAACAAAAACATTCATGACATCAGAGTCCATGGGATTTTTATTTTAATGTCAAATATTTTTAGAAGGATATGCCAAAAAAAGAGAAAAGGATTCTTAAAAATTTTTTTATTGAAGTATCTGCTTGACACAGGAGCAATTTTCTTAAATTAACTTCAATAATTAAGTCAGGAAGAATTGTCCTAATTATAATTTTGGCTGTTTTTCCCCTCCAGATTAAAAATTTTTTCTGTATCTAGATAAGCACTCAAACTTAACTCATGTTAGGCAAAAATGCAACGAAAGTTTTAAAAAGCCTCAAAATAGGAACCAGATAATTTTTTTTTTATATTCATGTATTTTAGGCCTCAGTGCTTTGCTTTGCCTACATTTATGTGCACCATATGCATGCCTGGTGCCCTTGGACGCCAGAGGAGGGAGCTGGATCACCTGGAACTAGAGTTAAGGGTAGTTGTCAACCACCATGTGGGTGCTAAGAACTGAACCCTTGTAAGAGCAACAGGTGTTCTTAACTGCTGAGCCATATTTTTACGGGGCCATAGCTAAATCTTTACATGTAAACAAAAGTTTAGTTTAATTTATGTAAATTCTCAGTTAACTTACATGACTGTTGGTTAAACAGTAACATGAGTGAAATTTCATCATTAGTAACCTAATTCAGTAAAGTCACAGTCATACTTGGGCACATAGTTTGAGACCCATTTTATTTGAAAATTTTTTGAAAACATGACTTAACTTTGTATAAGGGCTCATTCTTGGTCCCCTAAAAATCAAAACATACTTGTCAAATGCAATGGTCTCAAGATAAAAATCTCAAAGGAAATAACACACATCTAATTTATTGAATTCCACAATTTGATCAACAATAAATATAAACGAATGTGGTTTTCATAGGGTTTTTTTTTTTTTTTTTTTTTTTTTTTTGTTGGTTTTTCTGTGTAGCTTTGTGTCTTTCCTGGATCTCGCTTGGTAGCCCAGGCTGGCCTCGAACTCACAAAGATCCGCCTGCCTATGCCTCCCGAGTGGGTTTTCACAGTTTTAAAAACCAACAACAATTACAGCTATGAGTCTGGCTCCTAGCCTTCCTCCTCCTTAGCCAAGCAATGTGACAAATAAACAAATTGATTACTCTCATTTCAGGACAGTAATGGCAGCGACTTGGTCTGAGGATTAGGTAATTTCTTTAAAATATTCCCCAGTAATTTTTTAGGGCTAGAAAGAGGGTTCAGTGATTAAATGAACTTGCTGCTCTTTGTAGAAAACCTTGGTTCAATTCCCAGCACCCAGATCAGATGGAAGCTTATGGCTGTATGTTCCAAGAAATTCAATGCCCTCTTCTGGCCTCCACAGAGACCAGGCGCGCGCGCGCGCGAACACACGTAGTTCAAACACTCACACATAAAACAAACACATAAACAAAAAAGCAAATCAAAATAAGCCTGTGCAAGGTAGTACACACCTTTAATCCCAGCACTCAAGAGGCAGAGGCAGAGGCAGAGGCAGAGGCAGAGGCAGAGGATCTCTGTGAGTTTCAGTGCAGCTTGGTCTACAGAGTGAGACCCTGTCTAAGGATGAACAAACCCGTTAGGGAATATTATTTTAAGGTGTGTTACTTTTGTTTATGTTGCATTTGTTTAACTCTGTGAAGCTGTGTTACTTTGCCTGTCTAAAACACCCAATGGTCTAATAGCTGAACAGCCAATAGCAAGCAGGAGAAAGGACACCTGAGGCTGTCAGGCAGAGGGAATAGATAGAAGGAGAAATCTGGGAAGAGGAGATCTAGGAGGGAGAAAAGGAGGACATCGGGGGCCAGTCACCCAGCACACAACCAGCAACGAAGTAAGGAAGGTTACAGAAGAAAGGGAAAAGCCCAGAGGCAAAAGATAGACGCAATACTTTTAAGTTAAGGAAAGCTGGCAAACAAGCCTAGATAAGGTTGGGCATTTATAAGTAAGAATAAGCCTCCGAGTGTGACTTATTTGGGAGCTGGGTGACAGGCCCCACAAAAGAGCAAAAACAAAAACAACACAAACCCACATATAAAACAATTAAACATTGTAATAAAAAAGGAACTGTCATAGCTTGGAAGTACATGGTTTTAATGGTATATACCTGTTTCTTCAAATTAAAATTTAGCCTTTCCTTCTTTTTAATTTCACTTCACTGATTATTATGTAGCGGAAAAGAAGCCCCTTGTTCCTCCTGCCTTTACTCTGCAAGGGCTGGGATTATAGACTTGGTGACATCAGGCCTGCCACCTTTTGGCCTTTTTCAAGATAAAACAAGCTAAAGTTGCCAATCCCATCTTGCCCTGAGATTTCATGCTCATCTTATAATGTATGTAAGTAGTGTGGGAACACATGATCTAGCAGCACACATACAGGTGAGGGGACAGCTGGTAGGAGGTGGTTTTCTTCTTCCAGTATGTGAGTTACAGGAATCAAACTGAGGCTCTTATGCTTGGTGGCAAACACCTTTTTAAGCACTGAGGAACCTTGCAGTCCTGCATCAACTAAATTTTCTTTCTTTATTTAAAAGAGACAGGGTCTCACTGTGAAGCTCTCATTGGCCTCAAACTCACAGAAGTTCACCTGACTCTGCCTCTTGAGTGGGAATCAAATTATTTTTAATAGAACTGCTTACTTAGAAGATCTCAAGCTTTCTAAACCATAACAGTATCATTCTTTACTCACATACATATTCCTCCAGATAATCCCAAGAAATAAAGTGTTTCTATCTCCTCCAGGGAATCTGTTACCAGCTAAAATTGCATAAACTACATATTTCCTCATACCATACATAATTCCATCATAATCTTTAAAAGCAATATAAAGCCAGGTATGGTGTGTTGCTGGAAGTTTTCTGTGTCCTGCACAGCCCTGAGGTCCCACAGCCACTTGTAAAATAATCACTCTGAAGCTTATAGTAATTACTGTATGGTTATGGCAGGCTTCTTACTAGCTAGCTCTTTCATCTTAAATTAACCCATTTCTATTAATCTATGTATCACCACGTTTTTCCATGGCTTTACTTGTGTCCTATTACATGTTGCTCCTTGGATGGCAGTTTGGCGTCTCTCCTATCCCACCTTTCTCTTTCCTGTATCTGTGCTTGGATTTCTTGCCTGCCTCAAAGCTGCCTTGCCATAGGTCAAAGTAGTTTACTTATTAGCCAACCAGAGCAACACATATTCACAGCGTACAGAAAGATATCCCACAGCAATGATGATTCATGCCTGTAACTCCAGCACTCAGGAGGATTAAACAGGAGGATTGCCAGGACTGGGGCCAGCCTAGGCTATAGGGAGACCCTATCTCAAGGGGAAAAGTTATAGAATGCAACAAAGAATATATAATGTATAGAAACATACAGTTCATGAAGTTACAGTATCATCCTTTGGTGAGGCTTAGGGACTCAACCCAGGACTTTTAAATAATCCGTAAGTTCTCTATACTCCCAGCATTTTCTTTTATAAACAACCCATTACCTATTTAGGAAAATACACAGCAATCCTAATTTTTGTTCTACTGACACAGGATGTCATGCAGCCTAGACTAGCTTCATAGTGTTACACAGCTGAGGCTAACCTTTCTGGAAGTCATGATCCTCTTTACCCTACTTCCCAACAGCTGGGATCACAGTTGTGGTTTCATTTTAATCTTACATTTTACATTCTAGTACTTTCTCAACTAAATTTAATCTTTAGCTCAGCAAGGCCAGGCGTTAACTATGAAGGCCCAGGCTGGCCTTAAACTCACGTAATTCTGCCATAGCCGTCTAAATGCTAGCATTGGGTGTGAGCCACCATGCCTGCATTGGTTGTTTGTTTAAAAATGGATTTTAATTTTTAATTGTATCTGTAGTCTTTGTAAGGTGTTAAGATCACTGAAGGTTAACATTTAAAGGTGGTGTAATTCCAGGGAAACCATCTCTCCTATTGTGGAGCTTACCTGTGCATCAATATCAATGGCAGGGTAGATAGGTAGCATGGCTGAAGGAGAGATGATAGGACTTGGAGTTGGAGTCTGAGGTTGGGAAATAGAAGCAGCGATACTGTGGGTAGGAGTGTTTGACATTGCAGATGCTCTTCCACTGACTGCTGTTGAACAAAATAACTGCACTTAATAAGGATGAAACATTGTTAGGAAAGAGTAAGAAATACGTCTTTTAAAATGTCTATAAGACATTATTATAACATTAATAACTAAGTTTCTGATGATTTTTGATTGGTGGATAGCCCCAAATTAGAATGTATATTGAATAATACACTTCCCATTCAATAATCCTAAAAGACACATTCTCTTTTTTTAATGAAAGTAACCATAAAAATCTTAATTCAAAATAATCCTGTAAACAAAATATTTTGTATACTAAAATTACACAGAAAAGGAATGATAAAATAGTCAAGAACAAAAGAAAGGTTTTGTTTTTTTTTAAACTTCACAACTTCATACCTTGTATTGTAGAGCAAATAAAAGTTACTTCACCATTGGAATGGAAGATCCTAGAAGTCAAACTATTTAAAACACCACATATTTACTAACCACTACAGGGCAATGGTAACTTTGAAGGCCCTGCTGTGACAATTTTTTCAAGTATATTTTCAACTCTATATTTTCTCACATTAAAAATCATTCTGAGAGGAATAAAATATCCCACCTGGCAATCACACTGACTTAGGACAAAATTAAGATTAGGAAAGAAATAAGTATATTTACACAATCATCCTCCCAATATGGATTCTTGTTCTTCTAAGTAAGATTCCGCTGTAATCTTATGTTACCCACATATATGATTTAAATAATATCTAGTTAGATCTGTACTTGGGGTGGAAGAATAATACTAAAGACAGAGGCAGAGAATAAACTGAAAATTAGCTTAAGGGACTTTGTTCTCTCAACAACTCAATTCTGTAGTTAATGTGTGAACATCTTCCTCTTCACCCACAGTAAGAATGCTGCTGCACTGGTATTAAATTGTGGCTAGTAATCTCTGAATAGAGTGTAGAGGTGTGTTCCCAACTACTGTCAACTCCATCAGACACAAAACAGAGAGTCACAGCTTAGTCTGAGACCAGGCAAAAGAATTTATCTTGCCAAGAATAATAATGAAATTGATCTTGTAACAGTTATAAACATGACTATCAATTAAGAAATCTACTTTACATAAAATATTTAGGTCAGGCACAAACATACACTGTACATTATAGCAACACACATTCTATAATTTTACATTTTTTAGTCCACTTAAAAGTCAAAAGAAAAACAAAGAACATAAAAAAACCCAACAAAACATCTGAATCATTAAGGAACCAGATCAAGGAGCATGTGCTACTACTAATGAACTAATGACTCTGAGACTTTTGATAGTCTTGTTGATTTCTTTATAGATATTGTTTCAATCTTGCAATCCTCATCTCCTGAGTCTACCTCAGATTGCTAGGGTTACAGGCTCATGAGCACACAGATTTAAGAATCAAATAATTTCATTGAAAGTTCCTATCCTATACATACATTTCATAATCACATCAAATCTACAGCGCCTAAGACAGGTTCCATGTTTATGAGGACCCTGAATTTCTGGTATTGCTACTTCCACCCTACCAAGTGTTGGGCTTATAGGGGTGCACCACTGGTTTTATGGAGTGCTAGGGTGCTTCATGGATGCTATTCAAGCTCTAAATCAACTGAGTTAGATATCCTTGGCCCTCACTGATTTCTATTCTATTAATTTAAATGGGTTAAAAGATAGGTAAATGTCTAAATTTCAATCCCCATTCCAACCAGAATAATATCTTTTAAAGAATCCACTAAACCTAGTTTTCTTGTTGTGGGTTGTTTCAAATTGGTTGTTTTATCTTCTCATCTAAAGTTGATAAGAAAGAAGCCTCATTTCCCTTCAAACTGTTTTATCAAGTAAGAGTAAGTAACAGTTCACCATTCAACCATTTACTACACAGGTAAGAGGAAAAATCTTAAATTCTAAGAATTTTTCTTTTTCTTTACATTTTAAAATTCAATTTAGATAGGGAAAACTGCATGCTTGAAAGGTTTTAACAACAGAAATGGAACAGTGTCATCAAGACAAAACAGGGGCACGTGTTCAGAGAGGTTAAACAAGTGCCTAGTTTTGATTTGGTGAGTATGAGGAATAAGGAAGGTTGAAGACTAGGCCAGCTCAGCACCAGAAGAAAGGAGAACATCCTAAAAGAAACCTAGAAACCTAACGAGTGAGAACAAAGAAAGAGAGGGGGAGAGTGCTTGGGGAAAGAAGGAAGCCCAAAACAGGAATGGAACTGATCCTTAGTCAACTGAAAGGACAAATATGATCAAAAGTTATTCAAACAAGGAGAAGAATACAGAAAAAAGTTGTGTGTGCTTGTATGTGCACATGTGTGCAGACATGTGAATATGATTGAGATACTAGGTAAAGATCATCTGCAGCTATACAATAAGATTATTTTTAATTCTGTTCTTTTTCCACTGGGTATGTCTCTTTACCCACATGAAGAGCATGACACAGAAGCCTTTTTAGAAAATAGCAAATTGGTCATAATCCCTAAAATCTTACGTTCATTGAGAAGAAGAAAAAAAAAAAAGCAAAGAAAAAATTTTATGAAGGAACAACCTTAAACACAGAAATTTTGGGAATAAATGAATCAATAAAAAAAGCTATTTTACAAACATCTGATAATTCTCATCAGAATTAAAAAATTTTACAATCAGCAAATTGTTGACAACTATGCTCAAGTACATCAGGTAAACTCTAATAGCGCATCAAAACCAACTTTCCAACAGTCATTGGTATAGAACGTCCCAAATCTTATTTCATTAATAAATAACACTTAATTCTATAATCCTTTGGTAAACTGATACAATAGAGAATTATGATCTAAGTTAATGGCCATGAACATGGTATCAATTTTGGATTGATAACTACTGTGAGCAAATTGTCATACAATGTTAAAGTCTTTAAAGTTTATTAGGTATCATAACCAGTTAGTGAGGATTAATAGGGATTTAGGTCTTAAAAATCTATACTTGTATTGAGATTGTTACAATTCTCATTATTAGTTACTACTAACAATTATCCTCATATAGGTTTATATTACTCTTAAGATTAGCAGAGGTTTTCATACCACATATTGCTGAGAAGATTAAAAAAAAAATGGACTGGGAAGCTATACCAATTTTTGAAATGCAAAATCTACCTCATTACCTGTTTCAGTTTCTGTATTTTCTCAACCTAAATATCTAAATGCTACAAAGCATATTTTCTGTTAAAAAAAAAAAGAACCTTATATTAATGTATGACTTCATCATAATGTTTCTCAAATTAGTTTCAAATTAGAAATAGTAAATTATCCAGGTAAAGACAAATAAGTAAAAAGTGGGAAGAAATCAGAAGAAAATTATCAAAATTCAACAACTATTTATTTCCTTTATTCTCTCCCTTCCTTTCCTTATCAAATTTCCTTCCTGAAGAAGGAAAATTATTTTAGGTAGCAGAGATGACCTATAACCCTATGAAAACAACTTCTACTGTTATACAATTCACAAAATCAGTCCCAAATAAGCAGCATTAAAACTCTTCTCAAGTTGCAACCCTTATTAGAATAGAAGAAAAACTCTCTGGCTCCACATTTAAAGCAAAGTTATTTCCCATACTGTCAAGGGAACACACCTTCCCAAAATACAGTCAGAAACAGACTATACATTAGCATACACAGGGGATAAAAACACTGACATACAGTAGAATTGGACTCTACTCCGTTGGTACTTTATTAATGCTGTAAAGGTGTTTGTTTTGATTGTTGTTTGCTTGTTTTTAAATAGCCATCATCAAGTTTGGTACATTAGTAAGTTAAGTATTTCTTTTTATCACAAATAGACTTCCTAATATACCCTAATACCTTTGTAATTCAACTTTTGTATATTTTTCTTTTATTGATGTAAATACAGAAGCAAAAAACGCCAAAATCCAACCCCAGTGTTCTGAACTTAAAAGTGAAAAAGATAACCAAAAGGAAAAACCCAAGACTCAATCCACTACTGAAAAACCTGGATTCCCAGCCTACTGATCTAAGACAGACAGATCTGGCCATTTGTCTTGTATAAACTAATCTTTAATTTGACCTGTAGCCATCTGAGAACTTCTTAACATTAATATTTCTAAAGACACAATGGGTCAAGAGTCCAAAAATAGTTTTCAAGTTGAGTAATGGTTAAAAAAAAAAAAAAAAAAAAACTCTGGCACACTCTTACTCGCCTTAAGCAAATCATATTTGATACCTGCTCATAACAATATAAACCCACCTGCCATGATGTCATCCAGCGTGTCATTGAGGGTCTGAGCAGGGCTGGCTACCATTAACCCTTGTTGTGTTTCAGTGAGAACTCCTTGCCCCAGCCCTGCCAACTGTGCTTGGCCCAGTACTGGCTGTCCAACTATCACTCCTTGAAGTTCTGTAAGATTTGCCATGGACCCTGGAGGCAAGGGACCCGCTGCCAGAGGCAAAGCTTGAGGCATCGCCAGAGGCTGGATTGGTGCAAAACCCATCTGAGCAGCAGTCTGCTGGGGCTCATCTTTAAGCAAAACAGGATCCACTTGTTGTAAGCGTGCATAGTCTCCCTCGGAAAGCTGCTCTCCAACCCCAACAGGAGTAAGTAGTCCCAGGTGTTGGCAAGACTGCTGCTGTTGCTGCTGAAGTTGAATTCTTTGAGCTTTAACTTCTAGATACTGTTTTTTCAGCTGTTGCTGAGTTTTCAGCTGTAACTCTCGCTCTACTTTCTGCAGTTCCTCCAGAATCTTTTGTTTCTTCTGAATTTGCTCCTCCCTTGTTTTGTTCAGCTCCTCGATCTTCTCCTTGGTAAGTTGGTCGGCATGAGCCAGCTCCAAGGACTGCAGCTGTGCATTTTTTTCTATGGCTTCTTTTATCCTCTGTTCCAGTTCTGTTAACTTTCCCTGAGCCTCTTCTACAATGCTCTCTGGAGACTGATTGGTGATGTAACCCTGTACATCCTGGCTGTTTGCTGGCAAATGGCTGTTGGACTTTTGTTTAGAAGCAGCTGTGTGAAAAAGAAACCCCCTCAGAAGTGCACATGAATGGCATCCTCATTACAGAGTTACTGTTGGGAGGTTTAGTGCCCACAGTTATGCACCAAGGTATCATATCCACGAAGGTGAAATGTACTTGTAAGGAGTTAAACACAAGTCCACCTTCTCTATCACAAATACAAAATGTATGTATTTTATGTGCATAGTCATCTCTGGAAGTAGAGTTTAGAATTTATAAATATCTAATTTAACAACTGGACAACAGAGGGAGGAAAGCTTGTGACACTTAAGTGGTGCAGTTAAAGTCAGATCTAAAGCTGTGTGCAGGATTTCATACGGTCAGAATGTAAAAAGTCACCATAAGAGCAGAAAAATTAAGCTAAGTTATTAAGGTGTAGAGAAAATTTAGATGTCTATATTAAGATTTCCCACACTTAATAAATGTCTGTGCCTTTGATAAACACACACACATACACACAGAGAGTGCCCAAACCACTGAGATGCACCAAGAAATTAAAATCCAACTAAAATATATGTATTTGTTAGGACCTACCATCTTCAAGACTGACAAAGGAAAGAGACAGAATTCACATAGTCACACAGCTACGCGGCCAATAGAGAATTGGGATTTAGTTTCCCTGAAAGAAAAGATGCTGGCCTACGCCACCCTCTGTATCTTCTGACAGCCAGGTAAACAGACTGCTCTGGCCAACAGGTTTAGCAACCAACTGAAAAGGATGCCAAGACAATAGGCTGGTGGTGGTTACTGAAAACAACTGCTGGGAATGCTTAGCATACTTGTTGGTAAAAGAATACAGGTAGCCAAAACCAAGATGCCAAAAATCACAGTTTCTTCAAGTAAAACTTTTCAAAAGAAAAAGTGATTCAAACTGGTAGGTGTCATGTTTGGGGACATACTTAAGAACAGGCATGGTATGACATACACAAGTAAAAAAATGGACCTTGGAATTCTAAGAAAGTGTATCTTTGAATCATTAGTTCAGGAAAAAGTGTCCTAAATATAAATCTATGTTAAACCAGTTCTTTAAATTGATTTTTAATATTTGATCCAACTTCTTAATCTTTATGCCTCATGTCACTACAGATTTAGGAATGGTAAATAAAAATGATCAGAATTGTCATGCAACTGTATCCAGCTTAACATGAAATTGTGGCTATCAGAACTCCATCAGAAAGAGCACCCGAGTCTCTTCTGAGTCTCTCTCAGTCCCTGTCTTCTCTCCCAGAAAGTTGCTTTTTCATTAGTTTAAAACAAACAACAAACAAACAAAAAAGCTTTAATGATACCAACTTAGTAAATTCATTGTTGGTGAAAAATAATTTTGAAGGGCTAGTTTTTGTATTCTGATTTGACCTGGACATGTAAGAAAAAGTCTTTAGAAGTATAACTGACCTTTATTCCTAACGGGCAGAGTGGCAGCAACGTTGGCAGGTGGTTTGTCAGGCTCCTGGGGTGGGACAACCATGGGCAGTGCTTGAACTGGTACACGAGGGGCCTAAGGAAGAGGGAGATAACAGTCATTTCTTCTTTAGTACACAAGTCACAGTCACGCTAATAACTTGCAGAGTTGTTATGTATACTTAACATGCCACTTCAGACAGTGACATATTTATTTCAAATTATTTTCCTCAACATTCTTTAATTTTTTTTAGAAAGTGGCTATGAATTCCAGTTATTCTGACCATAATTTTAAAGAAGGAAATCATAATTCCATCAATCTAGAACATAAATGTTATACCAAATAACAAGAGCCTTGGCATAATCATACAGAGCTTCATCTTAACAAAGATAATCTCATTTAAATGAAAATTATAGCTAAAAAGAAATATAAAATGCTTTACTTTGAATCTTACCCTATTTAAATCGTGGGATGGGGGTGTTAGCTGAGTGACATCTGGTGGAGGGGCTGAAAGTAGATTATTAGGATAGTCTAAAAGATAGCAAACAACACTTGTATGGCCACCTTTTGCTGCTTCTATCAACATGGTTGAACCATCCTACAAGAACAAATTTAGAAGGGAAAAAGTTAGTATACTAAGAAAGCTATCAGGTCTCAGATACATTCAAGTTATGAATCTAACAGGGAAGTTTTTTTTTTATATTAAAGCCAGATAACCAATACTCAGAATGTCATTACAAATACAACATATATGTGGTAATTTTATAATGTTCAAGATGAGGAATTCATAATGCAGCCTTCACCACTCGAGTTACCTACTTTTAAACGGTGAGTAGGGTCTGCCCCGTGAGCCAAAAGCAGTTCTACCACTGCCAGATGACCTCCTGCACAAGCCAGGGACAATACAGTATGGTCATTATTAGCTGTGGTTCGATTCACATTTGCTCCTAAAACAGACATGGAAAAAATATATTAGCAGAGTGATAAAAAAATTTAAGATTTATTCATTTTTAATTTATATGTATATGTGTAGACCCATGTGAGTTTATGCCCCATGTATGTGTAGATGCTCTTGAAGGCCAGACATTGGATCCCCAGGAACTAGAGTTACAGAAGGCTGTGGGTTATCTGATGTGGGTGCTGTGAACTGAACCCAGGTCTTCTGGAAGAATGGCAAGTGTTTTTCACCACTGATCCATTTCCCAGCCCCAGTTATGGCAAAATTCTACAAATCATTTAGTGTTTATGCACACAAGCATATATATCGGGGTGCATATATAACATGTATGCACATGGAGGTCAAAGGTTGATTTTCTCCTTCTACCATGTGAGTTCTAAGCCTTAAACTCAGGTCATCAGGCTAAGCAGAAAGTACCTTTACCCAGTGATACTAACTGATTCATTTCATTGGCACAAAATCATGGAAAATTTAAAAATCACAAAGAGAAAAGCCAACAGTACAATGAAACCTCACATACTCATTATCCAGTTCCACTGATTATAAAGTCTCTTGTTTCACAAAAATCCTCATTTTCACGAAAACTCTCTCCTATACAGAATTATTCTAAAGTAAATCCTACAGAAATATGATCTATTTCTCTCATAAATATTTTAGCATATATCAGTAAAGATAATACAAAGTTGTATCATGCCTAAGGCAATTATTATATTAATAAAGTAAAATACAGGGGAAAGAAAGAGAAAGATGGTTAACTCAATGGCTAAGAATATTTGAAATTCTCCAGAGGCAATCCAAGTTTGGTCCCCAACACCCACACATATCTCACAAGCACAGGGACCACTTGTTCCAAGGGATCTGATGCCCTCTTCTGGCATCTGTGGGCACTGCATGCATGCAATGATGTCTTCTATGGTTGAAATACATTTAAAAAAATGACAAGGAATAGAAAAATCTAGTAATGCCCTCCCCCAACCCGTCCCCTTATCAGGGTGACACACACCCTTAATCCTACCACTTGGAAGGCAGAGATCCAGTTTGGATCTTTGTGAGTTCAAGGCCACACTGGGAACAGAGTCAGGCAGTGGTGGCACATGCCTTTAATCCCAGCACTTGAGATCTCATGCCTTTTCTTGTAAAGCACACAGGCCTTAAACCCCAGGAAGTGACATGGCTGGGTGGAGAATGGTATCTAAGGTGTGAGGAGACAGGAAATAAGCAGCAGTTCAACTGAGTCCCTCAGGGGTGCGGACTCAGAGGCTTTCAGTCTTGAGGATTCATGGAAAAAGGATCAGGTGAGGAGTTAGTGAGGTAAGGTTGGCTGTGCCTTGTTCTGCTTCTCTGACCTTTCAGCTTTCACCCCAATATCTGGCCCTGGGTTTTTTATTAATAAGACCCTTTAAAATTTGTGTTGCAGAAAGTGGAATCAAATTAATTCAACCAAAGAAAAGGCAGGGCAGTGGTGGCGCACGCCTTTCATCCCAGCAAACATACAGGAGGCAGAGGCAGGTGGATCTCTGAGTTTCAGGCCAGCCTGGTCTACAGAGCAAGTTCTAGAATAGCCAGTGCTACAAAGAGAAACCCTGTCTCAGAAAAAAAACCCAGGGGATGGTGAGGGAGGGCAGTAATTATGGACATAAATCCAGTCCTGAAAGTGTGCCACCATCATGCATATTTCACCAATCTGTACCAACTTGCCCTGAAATAATTTCTTCAAGAATTCATTTCTGATTTTTTTAAATAAAAGATTTATTTATTATGTACACAGAAGAGGACGCCAGATCTCATTATAGATGGTTGTGAGCCACCATGTGATTGCTGGAAATTGAACCCAGGACCTCTGGAAGACCAGTCAGTGCTCTTAACCTCTGAGCCATCTCCCCAGCCCTATTTCTGATTTTTTTTCCCCTTTTTTTTTGGGGGGGGGAGAGCTGAGGATCGAACTCAGGGCCTAGCACTTGCTAGGCAACAGCTCTACCACTGAGCTAAATCCCCAACCTGATTTTTTAATCTATAAGAAGTTTGTAGACTACTGAACAAAAGGTAGACATTTCCAAGGTGCATATGGCCCTTCACTTATCAATCATTTCTGTCCGATTCTATGCTTTAGAAGTAGTATTTTTAATCTGCTATGTAGAGTAAAACTAATTCTTTTTGTTTGTTTGTTTTTTGTTTTTCAAGACAGGGTCTCTCTGTGTAGTTTTCGTGCCTGTCCTGGATCTCACTCTACAGACCAGGCTGGCCTCGAACTCAGAGATTCACCTGGCTCTGCCTCCCGAGGGCTGGGATTAAAGGCATGCGATACCACTACCCAGCAAAACTAATATTTGAAAAAAAATTTAACAGATTATAAAGTAAATAGTATATAAATAATTTAAAGTTTCGTGTTTATTTGGTCAGTAAAGAATTCAAAAGAATAACTGCTGAGTATGAATAAAAATCTTCATGTACCTTGACATGTATCACATTTTAATTCTGAATACTTTCTTCATTCAATTTATAAAATTATCTTCACTATCTTTTAAAAAGAGGACAATGTAAGGTAGGAATCGTGCATGCCCCATGTTCTTCAGGGGAAAAAACAAAAACCCATGTAGTACATACACAAACAGAATAGGATTTCAACATACACTAGTTTACACAGAAGAAATTTTCTTTGTGTTTCTTCACAAGAGTGCTACTTGGTGTAATAGTCTTTTGTAGCTCACAGCTATTAAAAATATTATGAGATGTTTATTACTAATGTTAGGAGCAACCCTTCTCCGTATCATATAATAACCACAAAATGTTCTTTAGCATTCAAAGGTCAAAATACTTTAGCATAGTTCTGCGTAGATAGCTTAGGGAAAAAAAAGAAAATCTTCTCCTTAGATTACCTTTACTAATTAAGAACTGAACTGTGCAGACATGACCAGCTCTGGCAGCTTTCATTAAAGGAGTTCTTCCACCTTCAGATTCATGTTCCTGTTTTAAAACAAAACAAGAAACAAACAAAAAAAAACCTCACTGTTGTGTAACTCGTATTTAATTGCAAAGGAATACTTAATCTTTCATTAAAAAAAAGAAAAAAGAAAATGTGAACTTAATTCTGAACCCAAGTATATTAATAATCATGTAATGAGCAAATTAAGAAAAATATACTTTAAATGAAAAAAAAAAATCTGCACTTTATTGTAGTAACTTGAAACCTAAAGTAGGGGATTAGTAGCACATACCTGCACTTCTAGTTACCAGAAGCTGTAGCAACAGATATAAGCCCAGCATGCTGGCACCCAGGCTTCACAAGAGCATTGACATGATGCTCCATCTAATTCAAGCTGGGAATTGTCCTTTCTCTATAAAAATGACTGTAGAACTTCAACAATGCATAGTCAATCTGCTCCTCCTTTTTAATGGTGAGATCCCGCTACACATTTCACACTCACACAGAACAGTGATCCTCCCACTTCAGTCTTCTGAATGACAGGATTATAATCTATATGACCTCTCCTCAAACTCCTGTCGTTTTCTGAAAGTCTCATAGAGCATAGGTTAGCCTCAAAACTCACTGTTGTGAACTCCCAGTCTCCTGAGTACTACAGTGAGACTAGATCTTCCCTCCACACAGATACTTCACACCTTCCAAGCACTGGGACAACTCCTACAATTTCAATTATATAGCTCTTCTATCCAGGCCTCCCTTTCCAAACTCCATCCAGCCAATGAACTAGTATCTCAAAAGATTAGTTACATCTTTTGACCTTTATCACTCCGTAACATTCCCTGTGACATCTCTTAATACTCTGCACTGAATACACTTATAATCCATTTTACCCTCTTTACTACTTTATGTACCACCCGTGGGACAAAATTATTAAATACTTATGTTTTAACACAGTAGACAATTTTTCCCCAACCGACAAAGAAATGCTTCTAACCCACATTTACATTAGGTAAACAACTAAGGAAGGAAAACTTAATTTGTAATACCATCTCTAAGCAGAAAACATTTCTTTGTAAGGATGTGGGATCAGTGAACTGACTATTACAAAAATAAGAAAAACTAAATAATGCAAACAAACAAACAAACAAAACAACAACAAAAAATCCAAACCTGACTATGTGACTTTAAATAAAAGGGAAAAGCAAAACAAATCAAAACAAAAAACCAACCAAGTGAAAAGATATGCCTTTGATGTAATTATTAATGGCCTGCCTTTGCATGCAGAGGCAGGGTCTCGCCATGGACTGCAGGAAGGCCTTGGGACCCTGGACTCAAGTAGCTGAAGGTGGCCCCTTTCTGCTTTAGCCTTCCAGGGGCACAGGCATGTGCTAACATGCCTAATTCATCTTTTTATAAATGAAGATTTGAGTGATACAGCTTACCAGATCTGCACCTGCCTGAAGTAAGACATCCGCTACATCCGTATGGCCATTTTCACAGGCGTATGTTAAAGCTGTATCTCCTGTTGCTGTCGTGGCATGGACATTAGCTCCTGTAACAGTTAAAATAATTACTGTTAAAACCATTTTATAGAATCAACATAAACCTGTTTCTCCAAGATAGCCCACATCTCCTAAATCAGACAATATATCCATATCCATTTCTAGAATGACAACATTGACAACATCTTTAAAAGAGGGAAAAGTCTGCAAGAATTGCTCAGTAGGTAAAGGTAACTACCATCAAGCCTGACTACCCAAGTTTGGTCCCCAGGACCACATGGTAGAAAGAGAGAACAGACTTCTACAAGTTGTCCTCTGCCTGTAAACACATGCACTGTGGCATGTCTGCATGAACACATACACAAATTTTTGAAAGAAAAATATATGAATAAATATACTTGACGTTAAAACTGCATATACTTACTGTGACAGCTAAATTATTCAGAACACACACAAAGTATATCCTATCTTTTCACCACATATTCTGTGTGCCATAACAACATAAAACACACTTGTACTGTGATCCTTACATCATGCAATATATTCCCAAATGCCAAAAGGCATACCTGCAGCTAGTAAGTATTTCACTAACTCCAGGTGGCCCTCTTGAGCAGCTTCCATTAGAGGGGTAGAACACCCGAGTTCTATGTCAGCTCCAGCTTTAATCAGAAAGTCTGCCACTTCCAGAAAGCCTCCACAGCAAGCCAGGGTCAAGGCAGTTTCTTGAGTTTCTTCTGTCTGTGCATTGATATTTGCTCCTAAAAGAAAGATTCTACTTAAAGAAGTTCAGGAATTTATTCAGACACAAACAAAACACAACTGTTTTCTAATGAACTACATCTAAAGTGAATAGAAGTATCTCTTCCCTATTCTTGGCAGTCAAAAGTAAATGGGAAAAAAACCCACATTTATAAGTGGGTATCTTCTATATGTAGGTGGAGTGTTTAAAAATAAGGTACTAGTTATGATTAAAGGGAATCATAAAATCACCTAATTCCCGCCTAAAGAGTCAAAATGGAGGATAAATCTACCAATGACATTAGCTAACATTTAATAAGCTGTTACTATTTCCCAGGCAATATTAACAGTCCAGACTGTTAAGGTACATTTATGTACATAATTCGAATTTAAGGGAGGGGCAACACTGGAGAACGAACCATCCATGGCCTCCTGGATTAGGTGATTGTGTGGTGCTGGATAGAGCTCAAACCCAAGTCCTTGGGAACACTGAGTAAATATCCTACCACTGAGCAGCATATTTCTAAGGCCTTATGTTGGTATTATTTTCAGCACCATTTTACATAAGGCTGAACAAGCTGAGGTTAATTCACTTACTTCCCTTGCCCTAGCAGCATTCCCACCATTACTATGGCCTTTACCACGGCTGGCTTATCTGGCACCCCAGGACAAGCACCACTGTAGACCTCCCTTCCCTCCCTCCCACTAGAAACAAAACCGTCATGCAGTGTAAATGATTCACATTTCAAAGTCTGCCAGGCTGGGGTGGCAAATGCCTGTAATTGTAAAACTTTGGAGGCAGAGGCAGTTGGCTCTCTGTGAGTTCAAGGCCAGCCTGGTCTACAAAGCTAGCTCCAGGACAGCCAGAGCCACACACACAGGGAGACCCTGTCTATAAAAAAAAAACAAAAACAAAACAAACACACACACACACACACACACACACACACACACACACACACACAAACTACTTCAAAACCTGTACATTTAAAGTTCCAGTCAACAGAACCTCTCCATAAAAACAAGTAAATGTGCCACTTGTGTGAAATGGACCAGATTTCACACAGTAAAATCAAAATACTATTGAAAGAAAAACAAATTGACACTATAAATGTAATTAATGGGAGATTATTATCTAAATGTAGATATTTAAACTACTGTATCATTTCACCTTTTCCAGAAATTCTGATGTGTATGCATCTAGTTTTGTTGGTCTTGAATGTTCTTTTGTTTTCCTCAGACAGCGTCTCCACATGTAGGACTGGATGGCCTCAACCTCTTAAGCACTGTGGTTACTAGTGTGTAGTCCCTACTTGGCCTGCTGCATACTTTCAAGCTAAGTTTCACAGAAGTGTTTCCCATGTTGTTCCATTACACACTTATTCATGAGTAAATGTTCTAACTCCAAATAATTCCCTCACTGTATTAGGTTTGGAGAATTGTGGTACCACATATTCCCTCATGACAAATGTTGACTTGAATCTTGATTTTGTTTTTGTTTGTTGCTTGATTTTCTCATAGCATATGACTTTAAAAGTACTGCATTGAAGAAAATTCCACTGAGCCATTTTACAGCAGACAACATAAAAGTTTGTGAGCAACAGCTCAGTGTAAATAAACTGAGGAGGTGATGTGCTGAAATTCAGCCTTAAAGACTTCTGTTCTACCGATTTATGGTTTAGTAGTTACTACAAGTGCTTACCTTGGCCTAGAAGTAATGCCACCATTTCTTCATGTCCTTCACGGGCTGCTTCCATCAAAGGTGTATAGCCTTCATCATTGACCTCTTCCAGGCTAGCTCCTCTTTCAATAAGTAAGGCTGCAAGTTCCACATGTCCCCCACATGCAGCCAAAGTCAATGGTGACTCAAATGAATCAGCTGGCATGTTCACTTGAGCACCACTGTCCAGAAGCAACCTAGCTACTTCAACATGGCCATCCTATAAACAAGCAATTAAAAAAAAAATTCAATCAGCACCATAAAAACCTAAAAAAAAAAAAAAAAAAAAAAAACACCAAAAACCAAAACACAAAAAACTTCTCAATTACCACACAATGACAGTTGCTGACCTTTACTCAAAAGAATAAATATACACCTGACGGCTTGGTAAACGCATGTCATGTGTTGCCTGTACTCTTTATCCTATGGAAGTTCAAGGACTTAAAGCAAAGAGATGAAAAATAGTCTCTCTAATCAAGAAGTTTATCAGCCACCAGAAGAGAAATGGAAGGAAAAGAACAGAGACAAAACCTAAGGCCACAGAGAATCAGCAGAGCATGGTAGACATTTGAATGACAAGTGACAAAGCTCAGTTACTGAGAAAGCAAAGTTTTTTTTTAACATCTTAAGAAAGAGCAAACTTTTGACCTAGCGGAAAACTAGACGCCATGGAGAAAAAGAATCCTGTGTTAAAGAAACAAAATGAAATGAGTACATGATGCTTTCTTTATTGTTCGTGTAAGCCCCAGGGAAAAGAAAAAGACCAGAGCTATCTTATTATTGCAACTACTCAAGAATCTCCATTCTGTCTTCCTTTCAATGAATAGTTTCTTTTAACCCTTCATGTACGACTCCACACATACTGCACCTTGCTCTGAATGTCTTATTTTCACGGTTACATTGCTATTTTTGCCATTCTGAAATGCTTCCCCATTAAGACAAATCAAAGTCAAATTAAGAGCTTCAACATTTTAGCAAGACCTCCTAAATGCCTGGCCTCTATTCCTATACCTCTTATTTACATCTAACTATCCATCCATCTATCCATCTATTTATTATTTATTGAAACCGAGTATTGTGATTAAAGGTCTATCTGTCTATCTATCTACCTACATACCTATCAATCAAACAATCATTTATTTAGACTGAGTACTGGGGTCTGGGCATACATCTCCATGTCCAGCTATTTGCATTTGTTTATAACATTTCTAGTGCATATGGATTAGGTCTATCGAATATTTCTCCTTAATTTATCTGTCTAAATACAGGTTATTTTCATAGCACAAGGCAGCAACAGTGACTGAATTTCCTTTATCAGAGAGATTGCTGAATTGGTCAATACTATTGCTGTTCAAGGATCTCATTTAATCCTCATGAGAACACCAGAACAAACAAACAAAAATCATTTTGCAGACAAGGAACTCAAAAGCTCCAAAGAAATGTACACATGTTCAAAGAGAAACTTTTAATAAAACAAACATAGGGATGACAATTAAGAAAGCAATATATAATTCAAGTAGTAAATGATGATCATCTACCATTTCTCATAAATCTTGCCTAGTTTTCTCAGATACCTTCCTTTTTGTAGATTATAAACTAAAATACAAAAGTTTAAGAGTACTAATATAATTCATTTTCAAGAACAAACTGTAAAATAGAAATCATTTTTATTTTATGTTTTACAGATTTTTGTGTGTTATATGTATGTCTGAGTGCTTTCTCTGCTTTTAAGTGTACCGTGTGCAGACACCCACCCACAGAGGCCAAAGTGTCAGACCCCCTTGGGGCTAGTCACAAGCAGTTGCAAACTCTACCATGTGAGTGCTGGAACCAAGTGCACAGCGTGTGTGAATGCACACGCACAAACACACATTTGATTTTTTTTTTTTTTTTTTTTTGAGACTGGGTCTCTCTACATAGTCTGGCTGTCCTGACTCATTTTGCAGACCAGGCTGTCCTGAAACTCATGGAGACCCATTGCTTCTGCCTCTCTAGTGCTGAGATTAAAGGCATGCATTCATTATCTTGTCTGGCAGCTCATTAGATTTTGACAGGGTCTTGCTATGTAGTCATGGTTGAGCCAGTACTCACTATGTAATGTAACTCTGCCTCAAACTAACAGCAATCCTCCTATTTCAAGCTCCAAATGCTGGGATTACCCATGATCACCACCAAGTGCAGTTTAAAAATAATAGTCCAGCTAAGGTTCTGTTCTACAATAAAGTAAAAATAGAGCTTCTACATACAAGGGAAAGGCTCTTTATTTTACAGTAGCTCCACTTCTCCCCACCTAGTATGAAATATATTTCGTATATTCATTCACCCATCTTACCATGCAAGCCTCCATTAGAGCAGTGTGCATTTCATCTGTTTTATGCTCTTGATCAGCGCCTGCTTCCAAAAGAAATCGCACCATCTCTAGATGTCCTAAATCAAAAGTGTATTGGATTACTTACAATTAATTTCAATAACTATTTTTAAAATCAGATTTTTGGTGCATGTTGTAGAATATTTAATCACTGTGAACCCTAAGATTGCATTATTTACTGGAAAAATCTGTTTCTAGTCATGGTGTGGCTCAGCACTAGCACACACCTTTAATCCAAGAGCTTTCCTCTTGAATATTGTAAACAGGATTAAATAGTTGAGCATAGGTCAAGAGGCAGAGCAAGTAACCAGTTGACAGGAAGTGAACATAGGATTATTAAGAATAAACCACAAAAAGAGTCAGGAGGATGGATAGAGAGGTACATAGGAAGTAGAAGGGAGTTTGAAGAGATTGGTTTTGAGACAGTAGGAAAGGAAGAGGCTTCAGGGACTTTGGGGAGGATAAAGATCAGCTGGGTGCTTCCTCTGCCTCTCTGAGCTAGCAGGCTTTCACCCCAGCATCCAGTTTATTGGTCCTTATTGGTAAGAGTCCTTACTGGTAAAATCGAATGACTGAAGTTTTGTTAAAAAACAATAGGTGCAGGTAAACAAATAGTCTGAATGTAACTCTTTATAAACCTCATTCAGCACACTATACTTGATTTTTTTTGTTTTTAGATTTTTGTTATTTTTTAAAAAGATTTATTTATTTATTTATTATGCATATAATGTTCTGCCTGCATGTGTGCTTGCAGGCCAGAATAGGGCACCAGATCTCATTATAGATGGTTGTGAGCCACTATGTGGTTGCTGGGAATTGAACTCAGGACCTCTGGAAGAGCAGCCAGTGCTCTTAACCTCTGAGCCATTTCTCCAGCCCAATTTTTGTTATTTTTAATTATGACTCTGTACATGTGAGTGCAGTACCCATGAAAACCCAAAGAGGCTATCAGATCCCCTGGAGGTAGAGTTGAGAGCTTCCATGTGGTTGCTTGCAAAATGAATTCAGGTCCTTTGAAAAACTAGCCATTTCATCGCCCCACTCTGCATTTATTTTCAAGAGCTAGTCGCTCTGGATGAAAATCATTCAAGTTAGTCCATCTATGAGTTCAAGTACTTAAAATGACAATGATCAACACATAAACTTTTTAGGAGGAATTGTAAACCACAAGTATGAAAATATTCTTAAAACATCACTTAATTTATATAAATTCCTTTACTAGGAGATAAAACATATGATACAAGCACAGTTTCAAATAAGCCTTATATTTCAGTTCAATAAGTTACTAAAAAGTAGAAGACCAATTATACTTAAATAGGACTTTGGATACCATATAAGAGAGCAACATGAAGTAAGTTATAAGCAATTTATAATCCACTGGAATTAGACCAGAAGATAAAGTGTAGTCCTAGATGGAGAGCGCAAACAAAGACTTAGTAAGCACAGCACTGACTACACCTTGGTTTCCCTTCCAGTAGCGGCATCAATGCTCAATCTGTCTGACTTCTAGACCTTTTCCATACTGTTGTCAAACTAACTCCCAGGAAATCCCACTAGAAACAGAAGAAGGTAACAGAGTTCATTGACTCCTTTAAGTATTCAAGATGTACTCCATTAGCTTAATTCTCTAACTAGTTTCTAATTAAAGCTTGCAAGCCCAATCTTAGATACCACCTCTAGAAAGCAGAGCAGACAAAGGCTGAAAGACCAGAGTTGTCACATGTAGTCTCATCACGTCATCTGGCAAGCTGGGAAAAGTAATGTAATGGAAAGTTTTGGGTTCAAAGTGTTTGTAAAAAGTATGTAAGGCCATCCAATAAAAATTTCCCAAAGCTTAACTCCACCAATGCTTAATAAAGACCAGCCCCTGTGCCTAATTGTCAAACAGGAACAGGGAAGTTATCTGACTTCAACTGTGTTCTCTACCTGAAAATCTGCTAACATCAGACACTCAAAATTAAACAACTTAAAATTTTAGGTATCTACATATCTAAGTATTATTGTCTCATACTTTTAAAGAAAATCAGATGGCCAGGAGGTGGTGGCACACACCTTTAGTTCCAGCACTCGGGAGGCAGAGCCAGGTGGATCTCTGTGAGTTCGAGGCCAGCCTGGTCTCCAAAGTGAGTTCGAGGAAAGGCGCAAAGCTACACAGAGAAACCCTGTCTCGAAAAACCAAAGGGGGGGGGGGGGGAAATCAGTTCTAAAGACAATACAAGATCTTGACCACTCTTAAACATAGTAGAGCAAAGCAATGGCAAGGGAAAGGACTAGGCTGAGGAAACACCAGAGTGGAAATTTTCATCAGTACTCATTTACAAATTTAAGCAAATAAGGAGCCAATCTGAAAGCGAGTGCCTCCTTAAATTTTATATCTGCACTTGCAAAAGCTTTTTTAAAATATCTCAGATCAATACTGAACAGTGTTTTATGAACTAAATGTGGCCTGGGTATAGATACAGACACAAAGTTTCATAGCTTATTTTTTAAGTTCCTTAAAAGTGAGAAAGAAAACAACAACAACAAAAAAAACCCTCAATTTATAGCCACACATCTGTCATACCCTTGGATATGAAAAATGTGACTCTCTGGCTCTTTTTGAAAATCTCTACTACTGATTACATATAGGTGGGCATATCTGGCCCACCTAAGAATCCAAATTCTGAGCCAGGCGTGGTGGTATATGCCTTTAATCCCAGCACAGGGAGGCAGATCTCTGAGTTCAGCACCATCCTGGCCTACAAAATGAGTTCCAGGACAACCAGGGTTGTTAAAAAGAGAACCCCCCCCCCAAAAAAAAACCCCAAACAAAAGAATTCATATTCATTAGTAAATATTTTCAGACTGATTGGCATTTAATTATCATGTACCTTCTCACAAGGTAAAGAAAGCATTTCCAATATGCCAAGCCATCATAAAGTGTAATCACATTAAAATTATCAGCTTTTTGTGATAAGACTGTCAATTTTATTGATAATATTTACAATGTTAAGACTATACAGTATTAAGTTTTAAAACACTTTAAACAAACTTATTTACATTTAATGACACTATATACTATCATGTTTTATTGTCAATTTAAAACTGAATTTAATTTCATTATTTTATTTCAAAAACAATTTATACTATACCTTTATAACAAGCTAATGTAAGGGCACTCTCTTTAAATTCATTGGAATGCGTATTGATGCCAGCTCCATTTTCTAGCAGCAATCTGGCTACTTCCACGTGTCCAGCACTCCCAGCTTCCATAAGAGGAGTATGACCATTTTCATTATGGTCCTCAATACTAGCACCGGATTCCAAGAGCACCTTTACAACATCTACATAGCCTCCAGCACAAGCATAAGTAAGGGCTGTGTTGCCTATTTAGGTAAGAAAACAAGGAAAAGATATTAGCATCACTCACATGCACACAAACACAAATGAATGTACATCTCAACCCAATAAGATGCTTCAGTGCATAAATGGACATATCAAGTCAAATGACCTAAGTTTGATTCCTGGGACCTGTATGGAGAAGTGGGTGAGAACTGACTCCAGCAAGATGTCCTTTGATTTCCCCAAGTGCACCATGGCACATAAGTGCATACACACACACACAAATAAAAATAAATGTAAAACTTTAAAAAAAAATGAAATATCAAATTTACATTTAAGAAGCTGAAATGGAACACTATGTCCATAGTAAATGTTTAGTAATAGATATATATAATTGTAGTACTTAACTACATTTTCTCTTTCTGAAATCAACTTCATGTCCTCCCTTTTTATTTAAAAACAGTATTGTCCTATGCCTGGTGGTACAGGGTATCATCTCAACTACTAGAAGGCTAAAGCAAAAGAATTAGAAATTCAAGCCTAGACTGTGCTCCAGAGTGAGTCTAAACAACTTATGAGTCTGCTTTAAAATACAAAGTAAAAGGCCTAGGATCTTAGCTCATTTGGGGAATGCTTGTCTAGCATGTGCAAGATTCTGGGGTCAATCACTTGTAGTGCCAAACAACAACAAAAATAAGTGTCAGATTATAGAAAAATCAGATATACTTATCAAGACTGGAGAATTAAGGTCTGACAGGGATGTCACACCTAGGACATATCAACAAAATGGCTATCTAAACAAGACCTGAACAACAATTCAAATAGACACATTAACATCAAAAGAAGAAATCTCAGAGCCCAGCCCTAGACATAGAACTACAGGCAAATAATGACTGCCAGTAGGAGGGGATTCAGTGTTTCCCAGAGGTAAGCCCCCATTTGTTATCTAATAACAAGTGACCAGCCCTAAAACCATATACACAACCCACACTAAAAAGACTCAGTCGACCGTATTTATATCCGTGTGTGTGTGTGTGTGTGTGTGTGTGTGTGTGTGTGTGTGTGTAACAATAAATAAATAGTAAAGAGACCGTCAATTTGAGAGGGAATGACAGGGGTGGGAGATGAATGGAGGGACATGGGAGGGTTTGAAAGAAAAATGGGAGGTGATGGAGGAAGACGGGAACGTGGAAGTAATGTATTTATACTTTAATCTAAAATTAAAAAAAAAAAAAAAACCTTTGGAGAACTCTAAATGAGCTGTGCAATTCTTTCCTGAACTTTTTCCTTCACAAATGAGATAAAAGTTATAGTTAGCTTTAATACAAAATATGTTTCATAATTATTTTTAATAAATGTCATCATACATCATACCCAAAACCTATCATATATAACCCACATACTAATTGACCAATGTCAAATAATTTAAAATAGATTCATACTTTTGTTTTTGGAACATGTTATGCAGTTCCACTGGCCTCAATATATAGCAATCCTCCTGACTCAGCCTCCCAAAGGCAGGAATGGCAGGTATGAGCCAAAACAATGAACAAAAGGATCCCTTCTTGGTGATTAAAAACTCCCTATATTAAAAGAAAATCCAACTTGATAAATTTTTTTATATAGATTTCTTTTTAAAACACAACTACATTTGATTTTTTTTTTAATCTGAAGAGAACTTAAATACAATACAATGTTAGACCCAGATTTGACCCTACCACCAAAAGAAAAAAAAGGAAAAAAGAAAAAGAAATTAGTTTAGGCTAAACTAATAGCCCACTGGACATGTTTTCATAATTCTTTTTCCTAGGCCACAATTTAGCAGAATTAGAGGATCATGGTCTAGTCCTTGTTGCCCATCCTGTTCTCCCTACATCTTGCATTAATAGTGAAAAGGAAGCCAGGGTTTGAGAAGGGTAAGCCATACTTCTCCACATCCACATGATTGTCTTTCAAACTGCGTGCTTAACATACTTTAAAAAAGAAGCCGGACTGGAGAGATGGCTCAGAGGTTGAGAGCACCGACTGCTCTTCTAGAGGTCCTAAGTTCGACTCCCAGCAACCACATGGTGGCTCACAACCACTTGCAATTAGATCTGGTGCTCTCTTCTGGCCTGCAAGGACACATGCAGGCAGAACACTGTATACATAATAAATAAATAAACCTTAAAAAAAAAAAAAAAAAAAAAAAAAGCCAAGAATGTCTCTTAAACCTAACAGGAAACATTCCTTTAAATATTACTTTAAACCTCATAGAGACTTAGGCAAAAATATGTAGCACTTAAGTGTTGTGGAATATTATATTAAGATGTTTTACATTTGTTTATGTTATAGAACATTGTTTTAATGATGTAAAGATGTGTTGCATTCTTTTATGTTACATTTGTTTAACTCTGAAGCTATGTTATTGTGCCTGTCTAAAACATCTGATTGGTCTAATAATGAGCTGAATGGCCAATGGCTAAGCAGAGAAAGAATAGGTGGGGCTGGCACGCACAGAGAATAAATAGGAGGAGAAATCTGTGAAGGGAGATGGAGAGCCAGAAAAGGAGAAGAGAACTCCAGGGGCCTGCCATCCAGCTACACAGCAAGCCATGGAGTAAGAAGTTAAGAAAGGTATACAAGAAACAGAGAAAGATAAAAGCCCAGAGGCACAAGGTAGACGGGATAATTTAAGAAAAGCTGGCTAGATTGATGCAGGGGGAGTGGCTTGGACCTGCCTCAACTCAAGGTACCAAGCTCTGCTGACTCCCCATGGGAAGTCTTAACTTTTTGAAGGATAGAATGGAGGGTGAGTTGGCGGGGGAAGACTGGAGGGGAAAGGGCAGGAGGAGGGATCTGTGGTTGGTATGTAAAATGAATAGAAAATTTCTAAATAAAGAAAAAAAAAAAAATAAAGCTGGCTAGAAATAAGCCAAGCTAAGCCCAGCACTCATAAGAAATAATAAATCTCCATGTGTTTTATTTTGGAGCAGGGTGGTGGGCCCCCAAAAGAACAAAGAGTTAAGAGGAAAAAACAACAAACTACACTTAAGTGAATACCTTCATGAGAAATAATTATTAAAAGGGGATGCTACTATCTAATGAAACTGAACAGGAAGCATGCATGACCTGTTGAAGACTGTGCATTGACATCAGCTTTGTGAGCTAGCAGCAACTTCACAATTTTGACATGTCCTCCATTAGCAGCAGCCATTAAAGGGGTAATGTCACCTTTGATTCCCCTGTCTTCCACATTTGCATGCATTGCCAACAAAACCTGGAGAAAGAAGAAAATAGTTTATAGAGTATTAAGAAAGTACTCTGAAAGTTTTCACTATATTTATTTATATAATACCTCCATACTCCTAAGATTCCTAGGAATCAAAAACTACACAAGCTGTATGCTACAAGTCTGTACTGAAATTAGCTCAATAGGCAAAAGGGTTTATTCTTTTCCTAATAAATGATAGTTTTAAAGGTTTATTTCTATAACACAAACCTGTGCAAGCTCATAGTATCCAGCAGAACAAGCTAAACAAAGGAGGCTCTCCCCTTCCTCGGTATGTTCATTTACACTTCGACCTTCAATGAGTAATTTCCGCACAGCATTTACATCTCCTTCTGAACAGGCCTCTGCCAAACTGCGGCTATGGCAAGAAGAACAGAGTCATCTCAGAGGATGATATAAAAATCTGCATCATGTAAGTATAGTTTTTATGTCATTCTAAATTAAAATTAACCAGTATTCTAAAATGTTTTCAGATATGTACAACTAATTCACAGTAAATATTGAAATCCTAAAAATTCAAATATAAATGTAATAGATTAAGCTTTTGTTCACTTACTAGAAATTCTATGACATTAAGAAAATATAAAATGGGTAAGACACCTCCTAATTATGAAAGCCTATCTGAGCTCTTCCATCAAGTAAAAGAATATCAGACACAAGATGGGAGCATGTCATGTTAACAATAGAGTAACTAGGAGAATATTTACTCATAGAATCACCTCAGATGTCCGTCCTGCCCTTCTACCTTGTTCAGACAAGGTGTTGTTCATATCTATAAGACAGGATAGTGTCTCTTGTCTCCACTTCCTGTGCCCTGGGTGCTCACACTCACACCCTCACCCTTACTCAGCAACAACTTTACCCACTGTGCCATCTCCCCATATAGCTTTATTTTCAATCAGAGGAAGAAGGAAGAAGTCAGTAAGGACTTCAGATGCTCTGTTCACACTCCAGACCTTATATATAAAAATAGGACTTTCATTATATAGCACCAGAAAAACTAAACTATTACTTGTAATACTAAAATCATATATACAAGAACTATGAGAGACAAAAAAATAAAGTCTCTTGGCCTAACATTCACATTATATTTCTGAGTTTTAAGCCATGGGTGCTGGGGGGGGGGGGGGGGGGGGGGGGGCACAGCAAGTTGTCTTAACCAAGAGCTCCCACTCCAGCCTTCAATGGCTGTCAGCACTGGTCCTAAGACAATGGTGCTCACTTCACCTTCTTGAGCTTCGTTAAGCTATTCACCTCCAGTTTGCTTACACAACTGACATTAAGAAAACACAATCTACGACTTGAAAGGTTCGTTTTTTATGTAAAAAAAAAAGTTACTGTGTTAAGTGGCTATAGTATGAGGCACACAAAAAAGGCTGCATAAACATGAACTGTCCCACTCTTGGGAAGCCCCTGCTGCACTGCTCAGACACAAAAGCACTCACTTGTCCGACTGCCCTGCATTTGCTGTGCTCTCAGCTCTCATTCGTGTAAGTGCAGCAGCAGCTTCATCCAACGCACAGCTGACAGACGATGTCAACCTCCGCAGCACTTCAGGGTCTGCAAAGGCTTTACCATCAGCCGTGGACAGCTTGCCTATTCCTAGTGCATGATTTTCACACCAACATGGAAATACCCAAAGGAAGACAAAGCAAAACTCGGGTTACTAAAATCTTCATGTTAACATCAGCTTTATATGCTATAATGGACATATCTGTCTATTATCTTGAGGTAAATAACTCTTCGAGAATCTAAAGTTTATCCACACCATATAGTTCCTGGATACACGATCTGACACACTATGCTGGACAGAGAGGAGACTTCTCTGAAACACGTCATGTCTCTGGGAGAAGCACCTATGTTCAGAAGTTACCGGGCTGTAGGTCCTGCTGAGTCATAGCTATTGAGTCACTTTTACCACCACAGGCAGAAAGACTTCCAAAATAAAGTTAGTATACAGCAAAACAAAGACACAGAAAAAGAATTCTAGAAAAATTATTTTTGACTTACTGACGCCACAAGTGTCAGCAACATCACTCTATTTTTTGGTAAATGGATGAGTAGAATACAGGCTGCATAAAAAAGATAATCTACATATAACTACCTCTTAAAAACTCACTACATATACTTACCACATACACTTAGAATCTTCTAAAATTATTCAGAATAGCAAAAGGAATACAGAAGTAAAAATAGTAAACATCTGAATGAACATAATAATTACTTTCCATGTATCCCTAATAAAACAAGCTTGCCATGATTAACATTCATTATTATTTTATTCCAGATTATCCATCTGCATCACCTGTGGTGCTTATTAAAGACAAAGGTGCCAGGATTGGAAAGATGGCTCAGGGATTACGAGCACCTGATACTTTTCCAGGACATGATTTTGCTACCAGCACCCACATCAGGCAGCTCACAAGCACCTGTAACTCCAGCTTCAGGGAATCTGACACCCTCTTCTGACCGTTATGGCACTTGCACTCATGTGCAATACACACACATACACATAGAGTATCTCAAGCGCAAAGATATACTGATCACAAGTCTAGTCTCTGGACAGACCACACAAGTAATTCAGACAGAAACTAAAATTTAGCAAGGAAATGCTATTATAAACTGTAGAACTAACTGAGATCAAAGATCATGCACTTGGTAATAATAAACATTTCTGCAAAACAACAGTATTTTATAAAAGTGGGAAACGCACAATACTTCCATAGTCTTGTGAGGAAAGTTTACACTTGCTAGCTTTTCTGTCAACAATTTCTATCAACTACTGTATTGTATAAAACTAAAGGTAAATTTGAGAAGCAACTATGATTTCACCAATAAGAAGAAATTCTCAGTGGCCAAAATTCATTTCTGCTAAGCAAGATGTCCAAATGATAAAGGCTGTCTGGTCTGCTTGTTAACATTCAGCCCCGCCCTTGGCTCGCCCAGTGTCCTGCAATATCATCCTATGTAAAGTCCCTTTTAAGAAAAAAAACCTCTCCCTCTTCTCTCCTCTCCTTTCTCCCCACTTTAATAATGAAACTCTTCCCATGAGTGCCATCGCATGGTGTGAGTGACTTTCCACCATGGCCCCCCTTGGACGCAGCCAACCATGTCTGCACGGTGAGTCTCCCTCACCCGTCAGGGGGCACCTTGGCTCAAACACACCAACACCACCACATGCCGTTTTTTTAAAATATAGTACTGCTAAGATCAAAACCTACTGTCCAACTGGTATCATTAATGTTCAAAGTCAAATTGTAATTGGAAGTCTATTGGCGCACAACTGAGATCTATTTGATGTATTTCCAAATGAGAATTAGCTACCATTTCTCAGGCTGTTGTCAACTCTATAACAAATTCTAGTGAGACAAACAGAGAATGGTCATTACTTAAAAATGAAAACAGAAGAAAATGTTAGTTTTAATCTATGAACTTCTCATAGATCCAAAGTTCCTTTCTTTTGATCTTTGTTCCGCCTCAGCCAGCAAATGCTGGAGACTGCTAGGCCTGCAGGTGCCCACCACCACGTGTGCCCACAAAGCCATTTTAGAAGATAACCAGGATGCACCAAAATATTAATAAAAATAATTAACCCATGGTAGATTAAGGCGATCTTATGTCAAGCAGCAATAATCAAAAATAGAAAGAGCATAGTGTAACCAGATTAATCTTCCCAACTTCGGACATTTAATCACAGGACTACAAGACTTAACATAGAGAACGCATTACAACATCTAGGTTTGATCTGAAGATAAGGATAAATCATTTTTTCTCCCTTTCCTTTTGAAACTTAATAAAAATAAGCAGAATGCCATAGGAATTCCACCCTTGATAAAATTAAGATACCTCTTTAAATCTAAGGTTCTACTGGGAAGGTGAACAGAATAGACTAAGCAGAAACAGCTATCAAAGAAAAACAAGGCGATCATAAAGTAAGGACTTGAGAATTAGATGCAGAAATGAGTGTAAGGCTTTGGTCATGAAACTGGGACACTAGCTGAACCCAATCAGTGAAATACAAGTCTCCATATACTCTCTAAAATCAAGCGGGATAGGACCTCAACTAGACGACAAGGAACAGGGAGACAGAAAGGAGGAGTGCGGGATGGATGGTGAGAAGGTGAACACCTACATGCTGCACACTCAATCCTCAGCTTCCTTTCTGCTCCTCAGAGACAGAGTGTTTCATCAGGCCTGTTATTCACAAGACTTGCAGACATGTCTCTCAAGAAAATTCAAGTTCTGGGAAAGACTAGGAACTAGAGGTGCAAAAAATGAAACTATTCACAACTGCAACACCTAAGAGCAGAAGACAATAGGGCAATAATTTCTAAACTCTGCAAGAAATTATCTTTAAACTAAACTTCAATGCATAAACAATTAAGCATGAACACAGGAAGACATTTTCACAAGAGAGCTCAGAAAATTTTGCCCCTCACAAACAAAATGAGGAAAAAATAAAGCAAAACTATTAACAACAACAAAAACCTCACACATTTATATAACTTTCTTGAGAAAGGTGTTCTAGGGCTAGAGAGATATAGCTCAATAGTTAAAGAGTTACTCTCTCTAAAATTAAGCAAAACTAGACTATGAAATAACTCATCAATTCTCAAAACAGACAGGATATTTAGAGTCATTAAAAGTAAAATTCTACGTTTTTTTTCCCTTTGACTGTCTTTATGGCCCTATTTTTATGAGAATCCTTGAGATACATAGGGAAGAAATCATAAAGGAAATAACGAAGTTTATATCTATATTCAAAGACATGGGGATGTCAACAGAGTAGTGATGAATAAAAAATGAAAAAGAATAAGTCTACCCATGTACTGATGCTTCTTAAAGTTGAAAGATCACAATCAGAGTTTGTTATGCTATTTCAAGCTTTTGTGTGAAATTTTTTATTAGAAAAGAATAAGGGAGAGAAGTGAAAGAATGAGGAAGAAAAATTATTTTTATAATCCTCCAATTGAAATTATGTTCTTATGGAGAAAATAAAATAATTTGCTTTACTTATGTAGGTATACAGCCTATACTGTGCACTGGGGGATTCGAAGCATTCAATTATGATCATAAAGTTGCTGCGAACTGCAACTGAGAACTACATCACTGCTGCTAGGACAAAGAAGAACTACTGTAAGCCTCGGGTTAGAATAGTCCATTAATATATTACCTAGTTTCATGTGTACTGTGTATTAAAGATATCAAGTTTATTCTTTAGCAATAAATTTAGTCACCAACACTGTAATTAAACTTCAATGACTCTTGCCTAATGTGTTTTTGCAAAGAAATAAAGGAGCACACACTACAGTAGCAAGAGATACGGTACGGATAACAAGGAAGACATGACTATCAAGAGCATAAGACACACATACCTGCAGCTTCTAGTAAAGCTTCCAGTCGAGCCTGTGTCTCTGGATCTACCGTCCTGAGGTCTGCACCGTCAGCAGTGCCTGATAAGAGCAACTTGGAAGCTGTTTCCAGCATTGGATTCTCCAAATCATCCTGGTCCAAAATGAAAGACTCCACCTAGAACAGAAAAGGCAGCAAAGAGGAGAAGGGGACAAAAACAAAATAAGATCAGAGGGAGAAAAGTATTTAACATAATAACCAATGATAAGTATAGTAGCAATTCTAAATAAATTCAAACAGCTAATACCCACTGCTTAAGCTAACAGAAAATTAAAAGTTGAAGATTCTAAGAACTCATTATTCAACTGCAATCTTTTTATTTACTGAAATCACATGCATTCTTTCCAGTTTTAATGTGTGCGTAAGATACGCCTAAGCTTATAAACATAAATCCTGGATCCTTCCCTTTATCAGCTCTTTAGGTAGTCGTTTTAAACACTTGGCTTTCCTTAGTTTTTGCACTTAGAATTTTAAAATTAAGTTAATGCTTAAAAACTTAGATTTTTTCATTACAACAAATACTGTCAATTAAAATGGCAGGTTCATTTTAATCACTTTTGAGGATGTGTGTCAAAAATCCAAGTTTAATAGACACCATTTGCCAGTTGTACTCTGCAGCAGAAAATAGCATTTCATGAAAAAAAAAGTGGCTAACTTTTCTTGGGTCTCAAAAATTTGTGAAGAGAGACCTGGAGAGGTAACTCAGCAGTTAAACACATATATACTGCTCTTGCTGAGAATCTAAGTTCAGTTCCCAGCACCCAAGCTGGAGGATTTACAAACAATTACAAACCCCTACTCATATGCACAGATCCACATAACCACACATACCTATAATTTCAAAAGGTAATAAATCTTTTAAAAACCAGTGAAAAGTGAGATCTGAAGCTTTTTTTGTTTTTTCAAGACAGGGTTTCTCTGTGTAGTTTTGCACCTTTCCTGGAATTTGCTTTGTAGGCCAGGCTGGCCTTGAACTCACAGAGATCCACCTGCGTCTGCCTCCCGAGTGCTGGGATTAAAGGCATATGCCACCATTTAACTACAAGCATATAGCAATGAACAATACTTGTATACTTTGGTTCTACAACCTTAAGGATGTAAAACATTTACTTACTACTGCTTTTTATACTACCAGTGAAAATATCTACCTATATACTACATATTAGAAACAACAAATAACGCCTTAGTATTAGGAGGACAATAATTCTGACCTCCTGATACCCTGAAATGATCTCTTAGACCCCCAAAAGTTTATAGACCATATGTTTAGATACACTCACAATAAATAAGAGTAAAATGAAAGAAATTTAAGGAAACAGAAACCTACCCACCATAGCTCGTTTTGTTGTTGATTTGAGAGTTTGGCTATGCTGTCCAGTCCAGCATCAAAATCCTGGACTCAAGAGATCATACTGAGAAGTACTGGGAACCTAGGCAGATAAGACCACACCCAGCAAAAATCTTAAGGTGCTTCTACACAGCACTGCAAAAACTACAATAAAAAAACTAAAGTAATAGGGGGCTACAGAGATGGCTTAGTAGGTTAAGTACACTAGATGCTCTTCAGAGAACCTGAGTTTGATTTCCAGTATCCACACAGTGGCTCACAAACAAATGCAATTTCTGGGGATCTGACATCATCTTCTAGCCTCTGAAGGCATCAGGCATGCAAGTGGTCCACAGACATACACGTAGGCAAAACACTCACACACATAAAATATAAAGAACATACACAAAGTAATAAATAATCTAGAGCACAGCATGCTCAGGAGGCCTAGTATCTAAAAGTACGAAGGAAAGAAAAACTAGTCAACAGGAAAGCATTTTTATACTGACTGTGATATTTTTTTTCCATCCTCAAATGTCATCACTTTAAAATGGCTGTCTCTCTGATGGGAGTATATGGACCTGAGTGCTGGTACTCTCAGAGGCCTAAGGCACCAGATCCCTTGGTGCTATAGTTACAGGTAGCTTTAAACAGCTTGATATGGGTGCTGGGAATGGAACTTAAGTCCTCTGCAAGAGCAAGAAGACAGGGGGTTCTCTTAACCACTGAGCCATCTCTCCATCCCCCATTCCTTTCAGAGACAGTGTCTCACTGTGTATAGTCCAGTCTCCCTTGGTACTCACTGTGTAAACTAGGCTGGCCTTGAACTTAGGGACCCACCTACCTCTGCACCACTACACTCTGCTCACCACTGCTATTTTTAATCAGCACACACTTAGTGGTAAATTATACTTTAAAGTTTTTGTTTTCACACACACGTATGTATCACACAATGCATGGGTGATCAACAGAAAAGTTGTGGGAATTCACTGCTCCTTTCAGTTTATGACCCGAGGGATCAAATTCAGGTCACCAGATTCGGTCGCAAGCACCTTTACGCTAGAGCCATCTCATCAGCCCATAAATGACACTTCTAATATTTCAAAGACAAATGAACATAAAACACTCTGAAACTAATGTAACTGCCTAAATCTGTCCATAAAATTCTGAGGATATTAAATTCAAACAAATGTTAGTTAACATATGTTTTTTGTTTTGTTTTGTTTTTTTCAAGACAGGGTTTCTCTATGTAGCCCTGGCTGTCCTGAAACTTGCTCTGTAGACCAGGTTGGCCTCGAACTCAGAGATCCTCCCCCCTGCCCCCCCCCCCCCCCGCCGCCCCCTGAGTGCTGGGATTACAACTCTGTAAAGGAGCAGCAAGGGCATGCTAAAGCAAGGGCAGCACAGTCTGAGTGCTAGAGTGAAGGGAAGTCCCAGGTAAAGGGCAACACCTGCTTTTGCAGGTGCATTTTTGGGTGGCATTCGGTACACGCTTCGAAAAATGATTCTTTCCAAAGAAAAGGCTGTGCCCAAGCAATGACAAAATAGCGTCTGCTAAAATATCTATTACTTCAAAGAAGTAAAAAAGGAAAATATATAAATATGAACACAAATGAAATGAATGAATAAGTAAATATTTTAAGTTACCTTTAGAAAGTAAAAGGACTCAATTCAAAGGCAAAAATGACAGGTGCCAAATCTCTCCAAAAGTATTGTTAAGTAGAAAAGAATATTTTAACCAAAATAACTAATCTGTTTAAGATGAGACAGGAAGTTATTTGTGGCAATGGCAGATACACACACAATTTCACTCAGATGGAACACAACAGTTCACAGCAAGAAAGTTCAAGTTATAAGTTGGGGGAAGGTAGCTTATGTTACAATGTATTATTACTAAGCCTAGTGAAAACTTACTAGGATAAATATAGTTGAAAAAGTAGCTGTGTAAGGCCTGTGAGATGCTAAGTGAAGGCATCTGCAACCAAGCCTAAAAACTGGAAAACCCAAACCCCACATGTTGGGAGGAGAGAACAAACTCCCCTAAGCTGTCCTCTGACCACCATATGTTCATCATGGCACGTTCCCCCACCCCCTATCAATAATTTACTGCATGTATGGCATATCTTCACATAGTTTCTATGCTCTTTGAAGATGAACTATTTAACTTACATGCACACCCAATAAGTAGGTAATCTGTGTTCATAAATCAAGAAACTTTTGGAGGGCGAAAAACTTCAAAGAATTGGAAATTTGGGCTGATGAGAGGGCTCAGCAGGTAAAAGTGCAAGCAAGCCCCGACAGGCCCACTGTGACACGTGTACCTAAGTGTCCTCTCTTACACATACACAAATACATAAATGCAATTTTTTGGAAAGAATTTAAATTACCAGATGATCCCGATATTCTTTCCTTTTTGATTCTAAAAGGTTTAGAGTATATTTAGAGAAAGGAAAGCTAATTATAAAATCTTAAATGGAAAAGGAAACAAAAATGTTCTTTTCATTGATTAAACACACATTACAGACATTCTATATTCAAAAGTGTTTACTACTGCATTTACACATCAATGAGTAAAAACCAATCTTGTTATTTAGGAACTTATTTTTTAAAACGATTGTGTACACATGGCCAATAATACAAGTAAAGGAATATAATGTACTGCAGGGGTAGTGGTGGTGTAAAGGGCTACAAGCAATTAGGGAAAAAGCAAGAAACTTCTCCTTCAATGCCACTAACCCTTCCCTCATCTAGAGGCTGTACATGTAGTCTTATGGCATAGAGCTTACCCAGCACGCATCAAGTCCTGGGTTCAATCCCAAGAGCAGTAGAAAGAAATATTCAATATTCTTTTTAAAAGTGGATTTTGTGTTCTATTCTCAATAAATACAGATAGAATGACACAAGAAATTCATTCTTATAAATATGCAAAATAGCCTTTTATTCAAATTTAAACTATATTAAGCATATATACCTCCTTTTCATGTTCTAAATGCTGTTAGTAGTTTATCACTAAAAAGTATCAAAGTTAATGAATATTTAAGTATGACAAGTGTAAATTACATTTAACGTATTGTCGATGTATTGTTAGAATTGGATATTCCAGGGTTGGGGATTTAGCTCAGTGGTAGAGCACTTGCCTAGCAAGCGCAAGGCCCTGGGTTCGATCCTCAGCTTTAAAAAGAAAAAAAAAAAAAAATTGGGTATTCCACAAAAAGGATTATGTATCACCCATTTTTATCATTTACTAATTTTTTGAGAACATACATGAACACTGTATCTGCATCACTCCCATTTCTCACTGTCCAACCTTCAATTCCTCCAGTGTCCATCTTCCAAACTTCATGATCTCATAGTTAACTTACATGTGTGTACTACGTACACACACACACACACACACACACACACACACACGCAAACATGTGGTTACACAACCTACTGAGACCATTTAGCTTTGCTTGTATGTACATACGCCCAAGGCTGATCATTTGGGATTGAACAAAATAATTGGGAGCTTGTCTGTGGAAGAGAGTGATTTTCCCTGTACTATTAAATTCTTGTCCAATATAAAGACAGGAAACTGGAAAAGAAACGTAAGAGCCTTAGAATAAAAGTCACAGGCCAAACTCACTATTACGTTAAGAAGCATACAAAGATCCTATTTAAATGGCAGGTTTCTACATATGCAGCACAGAGGTAACCTCAGACCCACTCATTCAATGCTCTCTACCAAAAAGTCAATGTTAGAGCAATAAGAAAGTGCATGTTCACAGAGCTCTACAAAGTCTAACTTGAAATGTTTTTATTTTGAAATCAAGATTACTAAGTAAATTCACTACAAATGACTAAAAGTAGTACAAATAAACATTTTAGGTCCCTAATACAACATAAAATGTGAAGCATCTTCTATGATGTATTGTTCTTTTAATAAACTGTGTTCATTTGTCTTTGATATCCACAAGTCACCATGTGTGTGTAGAGGTTAAAGGTCAACTTGCAGGGGCCAGTCGTCTCTTTCTATCATGTGGGTTCCTGGGCTCAAACTCAGGTCATCAGGCTTGGCTGCAAATGCCTTCCATCCCCCGAGTCATCTCACCAGCCCTCCTATAAGGTCTTCTTGACACCACCCTATTCCCAAAAAATAATCATCTAGCAGGCCTTTAGAAATAACTCAGTTTTGAAAATAGTAATGCCCACAGCCCCTTAAAACAAAACAAAAAACAAACAAAACGAAAAAACTCACATGGGAAGTAAGTTGAGAACCCGAGTTAAGCAGAAGCAAACATATAAATCTAAAATGTGAAACAGTTTACAGTAAAACCTTTTCTACCACTAAGCAGAATTGCAGCAAAGATCAAAAATTGTTCTAAGTTAACAAGACCTGAGCAACAATAAATCATAATACAGATCCTATCTGAAACCTGGCTTAAGCAAGCCAATTGGGGAAAGGGCATTTGAGACAAAAAGAAATAGGACTATGTACTGGGTATTTGGAAGCATAAAGACATTAGTTTGGCTATGTAAGAAAATATACTTTGCTTTTCTAAGATGGTCTCATGTATCTCTGCATGGCCTCAAACTCACTATGCAGCCAAGAGTATCTTGAACTTTGGATACTCCTATATCTACCTTCTAAGAGCCAAGATTACAGATGTGTATCACCAAGCCCAGTTTTACACAATACTGAGGATCAAAATCCAGATCTTTATGCATGAAAAGCATGCACTCCACCAAATAAGCTATGTCTCCGGCTCCAGGAAATTTTGAACAACATATATAAAGGAATTTTTGGACTGGTCTCTTTGTATGTTTGTTAATGTTTTAGTTGTGTAGTGGCTTTACTGCAGACTGATTCAGTTTTGCTTTGTTTTTTTTAAAGCAAATATTACCTATATTCAGTAATAATGTTTATATTACAAAGTAAAATAATTTTAATCACCTTCTTAATCTAAAACAAATATAACAGATACAGTTAAATAAAAGCCAAGGTCTTTTTATAATGGTAAAATCCAAATACATGTTTATACCAGTAGTGAAATTTCCAAATCATTCTATACTCAAAACAGAAAGATAGGAAGTTTTTTGGCAATTTGAAGCTACAAAACAATTTAGACCAGCTGTGAACATCAGCAATTTAACACTTTTTTCTCAAATAGAGTCATTAACCTCATAGCTAAATCCAAAGGATAAGGAAATAGTGTATTTTGATTAACTGGCCATCATATATACCAACTCCACTAAAGAAACATCTTTATACCTTGTTTGCAAAGTAGCAAGCTAGCTATTAGCAACAGAAACACAAAAATGATTATTATGATCATTGCTGTCCATCAATATACAATCTAGAAAGATAATGCTAAGTGCAAACAAGTATCAAATATATTTGAAAAACAAAAAGAATACTAAACAGGAATACAGTGATAGTGATGACATGCAGGAAGAAGACAGTTCTCTATAAGCATAGTAAAAAAGAGCAATGTTTAAGGAATAGGATACTTTAGTACAGTTCTGAAATTTTCACTATTTATAAAATCTACTGAAAGGCTTCCTTTAGGCAGTGTTTCAGAAACATAATTAAGAGCCCATGCAAACAGCTGTTTTGGATACATGTGACTTCAAAGATGAAGCCTATTAAGAATTTATTTCAATATACCAAACACAAAGGATGTGAGGTTCTGGCAGAAGGGAAGCTCAGAATATGAGCACAGTGTATTTCAGATGGGACTCCCTGGAAGTCAACATTCTGAGCTTTTCTGTCACCAATGTCTGTTCTTCTGTACACTATCCTGCTATTTACCAGAGCAAACACCTGCACTTTAGACAAACTTAGATTGTGACAAAAAGTCCATTTAAGTTTCCTTCCTTTGGTCTGGTTTTGAGGATCTTGTAACCCAGGTTGGTCTAGACCTCTATCTGGTTAAGGACGAGGCTCCTGCCTCTAGCTCTTCTGCACTGAGGCTACAGGTCTATCCTGCTGCCACCATACCCAGCTACAAATGTCCTACAGAACAAAAAATGATTCCATATATGCTGCTCCACAACCATAAGGTCTCTGCAATTTAAAGTTAGTCACATTTAATCCCTCCATATAAATGTTTATGATTTTTTTTTATTTTTATGAATCTTACTTTTAGTAGTATCAGTATTTGATTCTTACAATCAATTTGATAATTTCAATGGAAAAATTGTATATGTAAATATATACATATATTATTTATATAACTATATATTTATACAATACCTACAAAACATAAATGCTACAGTTTTTGAAGCTGTGATCATGAACTGAATTCCCTAAGTTCAGATTTCCCTATTTAGTGATATTCAAATGACAGGGTAAATAAACATAATTTAAGACAACATGCTTCTGAATATTGATAGAATTCATCATAAAAAATGACTTTTGCAAGTAAAAGATACTAAAAATCAGCATGAAATGGTAGATATAAAATTGAAGGATGAATCTGGTAACTTGAGTTCAACCCCCAGAACCTATATAAAGGGAGGAGAAAAACAACTGCACAAAGTTGCCTTCTGACTTCCAAATACATGACTGAACACTAGATCCCACATACATCACACCCATGTGAACAAGCACATGCATACGTGTGCCGCCCTCAACCCCCTTCTTCTTTTAAAGAGGTGCTCTCTTTCCTTTCCCCATGCCATCCAGAGAGAGGAAGACCTGGAAACTCCAGGGCCTCATGAGCCACTGCTGCATAAGCCAAGGCTGCCAGAGCAACCACAGCACCTGGAATGATGGGGATCATGGAGGCACGGATCACCACTGGATCAACTTCAACAACCATCATCCAGGTTACTCTGGCAAAATTGGTATGAGGATTTATCTTAGGAGCCAGAACTTCTGCCCAACTGCCAACCTTCCCAAACTGTGGACTGTGACCGTGAAAGAGACTCAAGAACATGCTGTAAAAAACAAGACTGGAACTGTTCCCACCACCGACAGGGACTAAGGGCTACTATGAAGTTCTGGGGAGGGGAAGGCTCTCCCCAAGCAGCCTATCACTGCAAAAGCCAAATTCATCAGCAGAAGGGCTGAGAAGAAAATTAAGAAGGATGTTAGATGTAGGAGATGCCTGCATCCTGGTGGCTTGAAGCACACAAGGAGGTTTATTAAATGCTAAGATTTTTCTTTGTTTGTTTGTTTTCATTTTTTGAGACAGGGTTTCTCTGTGTAGCTTTGCGCCTTTCCTGGAACTTGCTTTGGAGACCAGGCTGGCTAAGAACTCACAGAGATCTGCCTGTCTCTGCCTCCCTAGTGCTGGGATTACAGGCGTGTGCCACCACTGCCTGGCCTTAAATGCTAACATTCTTGAGGTCTGAGTATAGGTTCTTTGGTGATGGGTCTATTGACAACAGTCACAGTGGATAGTGGATAGACATGGCCCACCCTCACATCACAAACACTTCGGACTATGTGTGTATACTCAAAAGTGTTGGATTCCAGAAAGCAGTTGTGGATTCCTAAGTCTCTGTTATACTACGAGACCTGATATTCAAGGAACTGGTTAACACCATTAACCCTCAGCCCAAATGTATCTCATAAAAAGAAAAACAAACAAATCCTGAGGACCAGTGCGAGAAACACATTGGAGCTACAGATCAGGCTGAGCAATTAAAAGCACAGACTGCTCTTCCAGAGGACCCAAGATCAGTTAGTTCCCTACATCCCACTATTAGCAGTTCACAACCACCTATAAGTTCAGGTCCAGAAAATCCGGAATGCTCCTGGCTTCTATAGGTATACCCACACCACATACATACATACACACACAATTTTAAAAAAAGGTGGTAGGAGATTTCAAAAGAAGCTAATGATTAGTAAGACTCATAATATGGAGATATAAGTTAGCAAAATGAAAATGAACATAACTAAAATAATTTAAATTTCAAAAGGGTACAAATCATTACTAATCTAGTCCTGTATTTTTACATTCAAAATTATCTATGTTATAAATATGAGTTACACAATTACTAAGATCTACTAATCAGTAATAGAATTAACACAGCCTTTTTGATACAACACACACAAAACATGACTTCTATTTTTAAGCTTCAAGCTGCTCATCTGTCCACAACTCAGTATAAAAACCACTAATATAAGCTGGGCGGTGATGGCGCATACCTGTAAATCCCTGCACTCGGAAGGCATAGAAAGGTGGATCTCTGTGAGTTCGAGGCCAGCCTGATCTACAGAGCTAGTCCAGGACAGGCTCCAAAACTACAGAGAAACCCTGTTTCGAAAAAAACAAAAAACAAAACAAACAAACAAAAAAAAACCCCACTAATATAATCTAGCCTTAAAATTTTCTTAATTATAAACTTTATAAAGTTTACGTAAACTAATCATATTTAAAGTAAGATACAGTTGTTTTAATGGTTTAGAATTTACAAATAGATTTTTTCCATGACATACTTACCATTTAAAACACACACACACACACACACACACACACACACACAAGGATACATACCATTACAAAAGCCATCATGAAACTGCTGAAATCTTAGAGTCCTGAGGCAATAAAATGTACAAAGACAATGGGGGTGGGGGTTGATGTTCATGATGGACTTGCTAAAAGTTAAAAATCAGACATATAGCATATGTTTAATATGTTACATAACTGTTAACAAACAATTCCTTCAAGTTAGAAAAGTGTGCTATCACAGAAGTATCTCTAAAATTTGATTATTTAAAAAATGTAAGTCAAGGCCAAAGTAAAACAATATAAAAAGCTCATATTCTAGAGGAAGAGTATCGTCTTTGCACCTGCTGGTTGACTCAATTTAATGCTGATATAAGAAGTGGAGGGGCTGGAGAGATGGCTCAGAGGTTAAGAGCACTGGCTGCTCTTCCAGAGGTCCTGAGTTCAATGCCCAGCACCCATAGGGTGGCTCCCAACCATCTGTAATGAGATCTGGCACCCTCTTCTGTATACATAATAAATAAATAAATCTTAAAAAAAAAAAAAAAAAAGAAGTGGAATAATGAGAAGGAAAAAGAAAACAGCAAACTCAGTGAAAGGCAAGAAAGAAAAGAGAAATCAGAAAAGTAATAAAAACATTTTAGCATAACTTTCAATTTCAGGTAAGAACACCTGTCCCCAACTGGGGCAAAATTAGGAAGTTTTTAAAGGAATCAATAAAGAAAAAAGTCAATTAGATGTTTTTGTTGAAAGAGACAGCTAACTATTATTTAAAGTCACAAAGGAGCTGGAGCTAAGGGCTCAGCAGTTAAGAGTGCATACTGCTCTTCCAGAGGACTGGAGTTCAGTCCCCAGCGTACACACCAGGGGTTACTATCCCTGTAACTGAAGGTCTAAGGGATCTAAGGCCCTGCCAGCGCGCGCGCACGCGCACACGCGCACACACACACACACGCACGCACACACGCACACACACACGCACACACGCACACACACATGCACACACGCACACACACATGCACACACGCACACACACACACACGCACACACACACACGCACACACACACACGCACACGCACGCACAACTTAAGATAATAAAAAATAACCTAAGACAAGAAACATGACACAGAAAGAATACTTTCTAATGCTAGAGAGCAGCAGACACATCCAGGATGAGCCAACCATAAACATACAACAACAAATGTACTAAAGTATACGGAGCTTAAAAAAAAAAAAAAAACCTCAAATGAGAAAATTCCAATACACTTCTCTAAGAAAATGATGAATATGCACACTGTGCAATGACCGAGTCAGAAATAAAAATTAACTATAATATTCAAAGAAAATAGATGGCAGAGAAAATGGAGTTTTTTAAATTAAACATCTGGCCCTATGTTAGAAAGAAAAGAAAACAACAAATTTCAAAGAGATGAATTTGTCATTTATATACACGAGGTTATGTTCTTGGTGCTGAAAGGGGATAGTCTACGGAGCACTGACTTTTGTTTTCTTCAGGCGCGGACTGCTTCTTCCTGAACTTGCATTCTTCAGGTCCTAGCCTGTATTACATTTCCTTCAATCACACAAGGGGGTGCTCTCCTCCACGCCCTACCTACCATACCACCCCAACTCTTGATCAGTCACAGCTGGAAACCACCACCTTCTCTCCTACTTGCTTATTGTTTCTCTTCTCCACAGAAGACAGGCAACTTTTGCAGACTCACACAAACTGACACTGTGGTGCTAAGTGTACTACTGCTAACTCATAGCACAGTTTCTGGCACTACCTGAATACTTCCTTGAAGGAATATTTAAAATAAACTAAATTATGATCAACAACTATAAACATAATGCATCACATGAAATATTACAGGGAGAAAAACATGAATCATCAACAAAACTGTAAGGTTAAATTAAGTATCTACTGCTGGGCATGGCGGCACACTTTTAATCCCAGCACTAAGGAGGCAGAGATTGGTGCCCAGGCTACATGATGAGACTTTCTCATAAAATAAAATATCCACGGCCATTAAAAAGTACCCGTTAAGTCAGAAAAGTAATTTGCTTTCTTTTATAATAAAAATCAAGAATATACGTAACCTTAAAATGAAAAACATTTAATTTAAATTAAGAACAAGACACTAGAATAAGAAAGAACAGCGGCAATTCTGAAAAACCTCCCCAATAGTTAAGATCAGAAAATGTAACAAAATACTGTTAAGCATAATTACTGAAAAAAGGAAAAACATAATTTACAAAAAAACATATTCTTCCAGAATTTTAACAGAATCAGCAAAAACTAAATAAATGGTAAGACTAAAATATACATAAAAAAATTAACAGCCTTCCTACACAACAGTAACACTTATTAGAAAATACTTTTGTAAAGATGTTATTCACAGTAACAACAAAAGCTAAAGATAGTCAGAAAAATACCTAACAAAAAAGTGTGTAAGACCTATGAAAATAAATTTTAAAGAATCTATCAAACTGTACTGTAGACATAAAAGAACACCTAGAAAAATGGAGAGGCATACCATGGTCCTGGGTGGGAAGACTCAATAGTGTAAAGATGTCAATTCTCCCCAAATTAATCTGTAAATTCAATGCACTTCCAATCAAAATCCCAAAGGGATTTTTAATGGAACTTGACATGTTGACTCTAAAGTTCATCTGGAAGAGAAAATACACAAAAATTGCCCAAAAATTTTTTGGAAAAAGACAATGGGGAGGGGTGCCCTACCAGCTGTCAAATATAATATGAAATGAAAATAATCAAAACTGTAGAATACTGAATCCAGAGCACATGTATTGGGACTTAAAATATGATCAAGGTGATTTTCATATTAGTGGGAGAAAAGAATGTATCACTCAATGATTTATTCTGGGAGAAATGATTATGAAACTGGAAAAATTAACTAGGCCCTTACCATGATTATTAAAAGAAAATTCAGATGAATTAAAATCAATTAGAGACATAAATAAAACTGCATTGTAGAAGAAAAATAACTAAAGTGCTCTGATACTGTTGGTAAGAAGACTTTGAGAAAGACACATGAGAACACTGGGAAAGTTTTGACAGCATAAAAAGAAATATAAAAATGCTACAAAATAAGAAACTTGAAAAGGTAGGTAAAAATATCACAAATTATAACAAGTAAGTTTGTAAGAGAATCATAAAGAAATTTTAAAATTCTAAGGATAAAATTGACAAAATTTTGAGTAATTTTTAACAGAAATATAAAATTTCAGTATATATGCTCAATTTTATTGGAAAACAGTTTAGTACAAATTAAAATAAGGTATAATTTTATATCTACTGGCAAATAATATCTAAAAGTTGGGGTAGATAGTAGAATATAAAAATTCAACAATCAGAATTAAATTTTTCTTCCTAGGAATTTTATCTACTAAAATATTTGCATACATATGTGTACATGGTTGTTGACTGCAATATTAATCTTACAGAAACAAAAGGCTACAAATTACCTTCACATACATCCGTACAACAGCGGCTAAAGAAATTCCGAATGAAGGAAGAGGAGCTCTGGATGGAGCTGAGGTAGGATACTTACCTAGCATCCTCAAGGCTCATCCCTCTTACTCTCAACATCAACAATGCACCTGCTCATGTCATCTCCTTAGCCTGCAATCGTTGTCTTCACAAACTAATGGGAATGGCTCCCAACACTTCTACTGTCCTCCTCTCACTTGAATACAACAAAAACCCTATTTCCTTGCATCAGAATAGAGCCTGAACACTAAGCATAAGGTATAAAGGAAATTCTGCCTTTTAGTTATCCACACTCTTCTGTACTTCTTACCTTAACAATAAATTAGGGGCTAGCCTACTAGGAGTACTTACTGCTCTTCCAAAGGCCCCAAGTTCAGTTCCCAGAACCCATGTGGCCTCTCACAATCAACTTTGATTCCAATACCAGGGGATCTGATGCCCTCCTCTGGCCTCCTTGGACAATACATTCATGTGATGCACTTACATACATTTAGGCCTAACACTACTGCATATAAAACAATAAATTAAAAAAAGCATTTAAATAAACAAACAAAAATGACCATACCATCTTCTATTGGGTGGTTTCAGCAAGTAAGGAATAAAAACCCAACTTCTTTATTGGGCACTAGAGAATCAAAGAAGACTTGAGCCACATAGGCCTGCATCCTAGCATTTGGGAACTGATAGTTTCAGGCCTGATTGGGTTACAAGAGACATCTCACCACCACCTCCATCCTCCTAACTCCCAATTAAGAATTATCTAATCATTTCTATATATTTAGCAAAAATATCAATAGCTAGTGTGACAGCTTATATTATTTTAAATATTGAACTAACTTTCAACTTCCTGGTACATATCATTTAGTTAAAAGCATGTAGGTATATGTAACTTTTGTTTGCTTGCCTTTATATTTTCGATAGTTTCAGGTAGTCCAGGTTGGCCTTGGACTCAGTATACAGCACTAATGGCCTTGAACTCCTGAACTTTCAACCACCACCTTCCAAATGTTGGGATTACAAATGTGCACCACCACATAGAGCTTCCTAACAAATATTATTTTGAGAAAGGGTCGCTCTATGCAGTTTTGGCTTCCCTGGATCTCACTATGTAGTCCACGCACAGAGATGCTTCTACCTTTGCCTCCCAAGGGCTGGGATTAAAGGCGTGTGCCACCACACCCAGCCTCTTAATTAATTTTAAACGAAGGAAGTGTTGGTACTGTTAAGACCCTGTTCAATCAATGGTATTCTCAAGTGGTGGCTAAAAAAAAAATAATAATAATAAGCATTATGCTCTCTATTCATATTATTTCCCCCTCTATATTCAACAAATATTTTATAAAGATTTCTTATAGAGTAGAATGTGTTTTATATTTTTCTTAATTTTTATTGTTTTTTTTCATTACTACCTTGTAGGAATTCTGAATATTCTGAGTACAAGCCCCACCTCACACATATGGATTGCCATGCAATTTTTAACTGGTGGGTCCTCTTTTAGGCATTTTCTTAGTAGCTTCTGAAGAACACATTTTTTATTTTGTTAAAGTCCAAATTCCTCACTTTCTCTTAAGTTTGTACAGTGTCCTGTGTAAAATATACTTACTAGTCCAAGGCCATAAAGATTTTCTCCTACATTTTTTTCTAGAATTATAATGTTCTGGCTTTTACAGCTACGTTTACGATTCACTGGTGAATTTTGGCACATACATGATTTCAGTATCTTTTCTTTCTATAATACTGAACATTTTGGCACTACTGATAAAGAAAACTACTTATTGAATCATCTTGACACTTCTGTCAAAAATCAACTCCCAAGTGTTCTGAATCTTCTCTAGAATCTTAAACTAATTCATTAAAACCACCACTTTCTTTTTTTATCAATAATCTAACAAACCATCTTAAAGTAACAGCTTTATAATCCATCTTGGTTAATAGTTTTATTTCTAGTAAACTTTAAATTTCTCCTTATTTTAAGTGTTTTGGATATTCTAGTTTTTTCCTATACAGATATTAAAATGTCTGTCACTTTCGAACCCAAATATACCACCCCACCAAAAAGCTTAGTCGAATTTTGACTAAAATTGTGTTCAATATATACACCACCATGAAGGAAACAGACATCTTTAATGATATTGGGTTTTACAATCCATTTGTTTTCATGTATTTAGGCCACTTTAATGTTCTCTGAAAGATTTTTAGTTTTCAAAATGAAAACTATTTAGTTTATTAAATTTGCTTCCTAATTGTTCAATATTTTCTAGTGGGATTACAATTGACACTTTAAAATGTTTTCACTTTCCAAGAGATAAGTGCAAGTTTATACTAGCACAAGACTGCTAAATTTATTTTCCTAGCACAAAAAAAAAAGATGAAATCTACATACATTTTGTTTTCTTCCAGTCTTTATGGGTGCTTGGGGAAGTTATTTTGTTCTTTAAATTATGATTTTTAGGCTAAGATCTCAAGTACCAAGAGTAGACAATCTTACAAAGAAGTCATCCAGTACCATCACTAAGTGCTACATTGCCCTACAAGGCTTTCTCTGACTCTTATCAGGTCAGATTCTTCTTCTTCTTTTTTAATATTTATTTATTTATTATGTATACAGTGTTCTGTCTGCATGTACACCCGCAGTCCAAAAGAGGGCACCAGATCTCATTACAGATGGTTCTGACCCACCATGTGGGTGCTGGGAATTGAACTCAGGACCTCTGGAAGAGCAGCCAGTGCCCTTAACCGCTGAGCCACCTCTCCAGCCCCCTAATGTCAGATTCTTACAATCAGTTTATCGAGAATTTGTTTTAATCAGTGGGTATCAACTTTGATCTTTTTCTGTACCTGAGACAACCAAATTTTTCCATTACATGTGTTGACACCATGAATTAATTAGTCAACTAATGTTCAACAAATTTACATACTTAAATATACATCATTAGTTTGACACACTATACAGCTTGGATGTTATCTACTATTTTACTAAGATTTTGTTTCTATAATCACGATGTATATTGGTTTCCAACTATTAAAATTACATTTATTATTTTACTCTGTTATGTGTGCATACATGGGCAGGTAAGAGGACAATGTGCAGGACTTGGCTCCCTTCTATCACTTGGGTTCTGGAGAGTGAACTCAGGTAGTCAGACTCGGGAAAAGGCACCTCCACCTGCATAGGCATCTTGCTGTGGATATCACTCTGTACAAATAAAATGCTGTTTGGCCAATGGCTAGGCAGGAAGTATAGGCGGGACAAGAGAAAAGAGGATTCTGGGAAGTAAAAGGCTGGAGAGAGACACTGCCAGCCGCCGCCATGAGAAGCAACATGTAAAGACACTGGTAAGCCACAAGCCATGTGACAAAGTATAGATAAACAAAAATGGGTTAATTTAAGATAGAAAAAGTAGATAACAAGAAGCCTGCCACAGCCATACAGTTTGTAAGCAATATAAGTTTTTATGTGCTTTCTTGGTTGGGTCTGAGCGACTGTGGGACTGGCGGGTAAGAGAGATTTGTCCTGACTATGGGCCAGACAGGAAAACTCTAGCTACAGCATCTCATGAGCTCCTTGGAACTGTACTGTACTGTCATCAAAGTGATGCTAACCTCAGACACGGGGATGTGATCTCTCAGTGTCTGTTTTCCACCAAAATATACAATTAGTGTATTTCCCTCACACTGTTTGTACATGAAGCCATCTGGACAGTAAGCTGTCTATGTGGGAACATTGTGAATTATAAACATAATTTCTCTAATAGATTTTTCAGGGTATTGATTCTTGAGTGAGATTTGGTGTCAGTGGTTTTCCTAGAATTTGCTCACTTCATCTAATTTAATCTTATGGGCATAAACAGTCCTTTGCTAGTTTATTATTATTATTTTATCAATGTTGGGAATCAAACTCAGGGCCTCACACATTAGCAAAGTACTCTACCACGGAGACATAACTTTTCAAAATCATACTTGTTTCTTTGTGCATGTGTAGGCATGTATGTGTCACAGTATACATGTAGGGGTCAGAGGAAAATTTGTAGAAGTTGGTTCTCTCTTTCTACCACATGGGACCTGAGGATCAAACTTCAAGTCATCAGGCTTGGCAGCAAACACTTTTATCTACTGAGATACCTCACTGGCCCTTTTATTAGCTTTTTAATAGATATGGACAGGTTTCCTGATAACGATGTTTTTCACAATCAACAGACAGTATGTATCCTTTCAATCTTTCTCTTCCTCTCATATCAATTTTAATCATTCCTTCAAAGAGCCAACTAATCATAGATTCTGCTTTTATCTTCACCATTTCCTGTATTCAGGGCTTCTGTTTAATTTGCTCTTTTTCTGGTCTCTTTTGTTGTTGTTGTTGTCAGTTTTTCGAGACAGAGTTTCTCTGTGTAGCTCTGCACCTTTCCTGGAACTTACTCGGTAGCCCAGGCTGGCCTTGAACTCAGAGATCCGCCTGGCTCTTCCTCCCAAGTGCTGGGATTAAAGGCTTGCGCCACCACCACCCGGCTTTTTTCTGGTTTCTTAATGCAGAATTTTTAGATTACTGATATGTCCTCTTTGGGATCATTTCCTTCCAGGCCAGTTCACAACGACCAGTCCCCACCACCCAAATTCCCCTGTTGGCCAGCCCCTCCAAATAATTCCAATTAGTTTCTATTCCTTGTCCAGCTTATGTAAACACGTCCCCTATACCATCTTGTTTCTTTTTTGTTTGTTAAATTTTAACAATGACCTACTTCACCAGCAACTTTGGAGTATGCCTCTCTCTCAGTAAGTTCTTAGCAGAGCTCCAGCTCTGTATTAACTAAATTGCTAGATTACCTTCTCGTGGATATATACTAAACAATTCAACATAACCCAAGCTGCTATCATTTTGTGTGCCAAGAACACCACAGGTATTCAATAAAATAGAACCACACATGATGTCTCACCAGTATAATCCTAGCACTCAGGAGGATCCCAATTTCCAGGGCAGCCTTGGCTACAAAGGAAGTTCAAAACCAGCCTAAGCAATTCTCAAAAGCTAAAGCAATTGAAAACACTTAATTTCCCGACTCCTGAGCTGGCACATTGAAGTAGTCATTTGCTGTCAAGCCCACCAATCCGAGTTCCATCCCCAGGACCCGTGTGGTGGAAATGAGAGTCAAACCCCTCCAGGTGTCCTCTGCCCTCCATATGTGCACAGTGGCACACCCCATCAACCCAAGAGAATAAAGATTTAATGTACTTCAGTAATTACTCCCCAAACCAAAGACATCAATTATAACTAGCATTTTGCCTTGCCATTTAAGTTATTTTGGATGAATCTAAAGGTATATAAAACGAAGTACTTAATGCCGTGCTGAAAAATATACATTATGCTTGCTTATCTATTCAATTCCAAAGTATTAAAACTAAGAAGCAGTTAGCCACTTCCACGGTGAGGCTTTTGAATATTTATATTGGCATGAATTTAGACACAATTACAATGAGAAATCCTAAATTTAAAGAAAACTGCAATTTTTGTTCAGAATAGTTTAAAAAAACTGTGCATACAGATACCAAGTATCCTAAACACCCAAACATGATGCAACACTCCTTCCTCATCGTTAGAAGAGCGGCAAACATCTATGTTTGCTTTGTTTAGACAAGATACAGTCGTCCAAATAACACATGTGGTTTATGAAAAGGTCAAAAGAAGCAGAAAAATATTAAATAACTAAATTTAACAAAATTAACAAAAATTTATTCCTGAGATAGGTATGGTAACACTTGCCACTAATTCCAGCCTGCAGAGAGAGGAGATCTGTTAAATTCAAGGCCAGCATGGACTACATTTGGAATTTCAGGTCAGCCAGGGCTGCACAGTGAGACCCTGTCTCAAAAACCAACAAATTATTTTGGAAAATTCAGTCATCATCAATTCTATTACTATCACTGTAAACCTTTTAAATGTTAAATTTTAAACTATACAGTGATCAGAAAAAGATAAATAAAGGAAAATGGAAAGCCCCAAATACCTTACACTCACAAAAATATGGATTTGTGGCTGGAAACACAGCATTGTATCTATTTGAAAGTGCTTTACCTGGAAGATCTTAAATTGTTTTTAGATGAGCCTTGGAACCTGTGCCAAACAACCTAAAAAGGTAATTCAGGGGCTGGCAAGACACAGCAGTTACGAGTGCTTGCTACACTGGCAGAGAACATGTGCAGTACCCAGAACCTACACAGCACCTCCCAAGAGTCGGAAACGCCAGTTCTGGGTGATCCATTTGCCTCCTTTTAGTCTCCGTGGACACTACTTACATATAGAAGGCACAGTACCAATACACATAAAATGAAACTAAATAAAAAGGACCTAATATTATTAAAAGCAGTAACAACTGGACATTTTGAATAAAATTGTTTCACAAAACACAAGACTAACAATATTTCTTAACTACTTTATAAAACAGACATTTAAATAGTTTTCAGGTTCTAAAACACACATTTTAAATAAGGAATATGATGGCTTCCATGTTTAATACTTTCATCAAGAACCATTTCACATGACTGAAATATTAGTAGCTTTCTATAACTAAAGGGGTTTTGCTGTTCACTGGCCACTTTTTGGCATAACCTAGTAAGAAGGCTTTCAACTTAGTAACATAAGCCCTGGAAATTGTAATTGGGGGGAAGAGGGCTGCAGTGTACTATGAGACAGGATCTCACTATGTAGTCTTTGCTGGCCTGGAGCTCTCTCCCTCTGTAAATACCACACTGGCTCTGCCGGTCACTGCTTCCAAGGGCTGGGATTAAAGGTGTGTGCCACTATGTCTGGCTTTGGAACCTGTACTATATTTTACAAAGTATCAGTAACTCAAGTTTGTTTTTCCTTATTTGAAAAAGTTTGTGTGTGTGTGGGGGGGGGGGGGATGGAGGGAAGGAAGGAAGGAATGTAGGCCATACATAACACACATGCAGGGTTTAGATGAAAACTACATTTGTAGTGTTGGTTCTCTCCTTCCACCTTTATGCCAGTTCCAGGTATAAAATTCATGTCTCCAAGCTGAGTGCCTGTACCTGCTGAATCAACTTGCAATAATCCTAACTTTATATAGTATTTATTATATACAGTAATTTTTTAAAATATTTTTCCTAGACTAGAAAGATGGTGTTAAAATCATGAAAATCCATGCTTAAAAAAGAATTCATTAATCCAAGTGTGTGCTGTCTTAGTTTTTCCAGTAGGGTTAATGTGGTATACTGACAGACAAGTAGCAGCAGGAATACAGAGTTTGAGCTGTTTACATCAAAGTTCTGCCTTCATCCTAAAATGGGACAATTTTTAACTGTCCTAAACTAAGCAAATGCAACATCAGAATAGCTCAAAATACAAAGATTAACAATGATCATTTGTATTATCAAAAGAATCCTCTTAGGTGACCTAAACATTGTTCAGCTTAATATGGACATGGGTATTAAGAAATGTAACTTGTTTTGGGGGCTTGTAATCGTACTTATTTCTATTTCTAACAAAATTCTTCACATCTCAGCATCACACATAAAATGCAACTTAAAGTACCACCAATTATTTCTTACACTTAAAATATATGAAAAAATTAATGCGCTCAATCTTAAGAGATGGACAGTATTATTTATTTACCCAATGTTCTACTTGTCTATGGCATTCAGAAACAATTTTTTTTGTTGTTGTTGTTTTGTTTTTCGAGACAGGGTTTCTCTGTGTAGCTTTGCGCCTTTCCTGGAACTCACTCTGTAGACCAGGCTGGCCTCGAACTCACAGAGATCTGCCTGGCTCTGCCTCCCAAGTGCTGGGATTAAAGGTGTACGCCACCAATTCTCGGTCAGAAACAAATACATATTAAATTCTACCCTTTGAGCCAATTTCCTGCCAACTACACTAAACTGAGTAACTCTGAAATAGTTAGATATCATAGGTAAGCATAGCTCTCAGCTACTCAAAGTCCTGTGACAGAAAACAGGAAAGCAAATTATTATGTTATTACAGCACAGTTTATATTCCTAATCATATGGATGAATACAGCTTACATTTCAGAAACCAAGGCACTGAGTTTTGGGTATGGAGACAGATAAGAGGTGAGCTGAATAAAACATGGATGTAAAAAGTCTTATGGAAACATACTTGTTTGTAAGTTATTTACAAAATATAATTTAAAACAACAACAACAAAAGAGTTTGAACAGAGGTATACTGCATAGGTGAACAATGCTACTCCCAGAAGACATGGGTTATTAAATGGCAATCTTAGTGTCAAGCATGAGATACCTCCCTGCACTTTATTTATTGGTCAGAGAGGCTCCAGATGTCCCCAAAACAACACAGGCTAGGTTGGTGTTCTGAGAAACTGTCTCATTGCTGATTACTTTATAGAAATTACCATATGTCTACCACTTTTCAATACCTCCCCCCTTCAAAATATCAAATGTAGGGGCTTTTCCCAGATCTTTATAGTTTCCTGTGCCTAGAAATCACTATGATCATCTCAACATTCAAGTATCTGTTTAATCTGCCACTAAGTTCCTATGAACAACTCCTCCTCTTTGTTCAGTGTGCTCAAGTTCACAGAACAGTAAATTATATTAATACTATTAATATATTAAGTAGTATTTGCTTATCTAGCTGTATATTTGTCAGTCTTGCCAAACAAAAGATAAACTTCATGAAAGCAGTAATTTCATCTGACTTCTTGCTGTTGTTCAATCGAAAAACAATACAGGAACCCTAGAAGGCAGTTTCTTGAACATGCACAACCTCACTAAAGACACTTAACTTTGACAAGGCCTTTAGTTGGAGATTCCAAGACATGTCCAGGCCTCCCATATTTTTTTTTTTTTTTACCCCTCAAAAGTTTCTAAGAACAGATGCACAGCTTCTTCGTGTTCTATTGTTACAATAAAAATTTCCATCAATTTACTGTCTTCTTTAAAACTTGCAAACATTAAATATTAAATGTTTATGTTAATAGTGACTTGTTTATTATTATTAAGCAAACATTTCATGAGAATTGTTTTTTACAGGGATTTTTGAAAATGAAATATTGAAAGAGTTTTAATCTCTATCTGCAGAAAAGGATATACTTCCCATCATACAAAAAGAAGTTAGCAGTATTACAAGAAAATAAAAACCAATATACCTTGCAAGGAAAATAATCCTTTACAGGTGTAAGTAAACAAGTCTAGCCATATAAAGTAAGGGTCATACATTATGACCAAGTGAAGTTTATCCCAAGAATACAAAGTTGGCTAAAATCCCAAAGTCAATACATACCACACAGTAACAAAGAAGGCAAATCTCAGTACACAAAAAATATACAAATATTAACATAAAAGCAGGAAAATTCAATGCCCTTCTAGGATTAAAACTTCCTAGCAAGCTATGAATAAGAGTGAAGACCTTGAAAAAGATCTAAGAATCAAGAAACAATGTCCAATTTACTAAGGTGCTAGAGGTCCAAACTCAGGCACGGGGGACAAGCGTTTTCTGCTCTCAGCTTAGTGTTTAATTAATTAAGGCACACATAACCTGAAAATATTCTTTACACTTATTTATTTACTTGTATGCATGAACACATAACCACAAGACAAAAATGGAGGTCAAAGGACAAGATGCAGAAACTGGTTCTCTCCTTTCACCATGTGGTTCTGGGAACTGAATTCTGCTATTTAGACCTGGTAGCAAATACCTTTACCAAAGCCATTTCACAAGCCATTTTGCTTTAACTTATTTTTCACTTTTCTAAATATATAAACTAAGTAGTCTCTGCGAAAAAACACTTAACTGAATAAAAACCAAAGCAGCATCTGTCTGAGGACAGGGGGATGTAAAGATTATCTCTATAGCCTTCAAGGAAAAATTGTTCAAATTTGAAAAACTGTTTCATCTTTGTTTTGTTTTGTTTAAGAGACTAGGTCTCTCTATATCCCTGGCTGCCCTAGAACTCACTCCATAGACCAGGTTGGCCTTTAACTTACAGAGCTCCACCTGCCTCTGCCTCCCAAGTGTTTGGATTAAAGGTGTGCACCAGCACCGTCCTTATGTGTCTCTCTCACTTCCCAGAATGTATGATCAAACAATCCACACCTTACAAATCATCCCTATTCAGAGTGAAGCAAATGACACTATTCATAAAATCATTTCAGTTTTTAAATATCTCTAGCAGTCCAACATGATACTAGAGTAACAGCTCAGCAGTTTAGAGTATTTGCAACTCTAGAGGACCTGGGTTCAGTTTCTCACACCCACAAAGTAGCTCAAAACCATCTGCAAGTACAGTTCCAAGGGATCTGACATCCTCTTCAGGAACTCCATAAACACCAGGCACACATGGTGCACACACACATACACGCAGGCACTCAAACACACACATAATAAATTAATTGGAAATTCTTTAAGGAAAAACAACTACTTTCCTACTGATCTGTAGTTTATCCTCTCACTCCTTTACTAGGGCCCTCAAACTCCTCACTTCTAAGAATCCTGAGTGATGAAGACAGAACCCACATTCAAACCACCAGTCTCCCTCCACTTCCGAATTTGCCTATACTGTAACTGGGGGGACAGGGGATGGGGGACGGGGATGACGCTGACCCAGAAGGGATTGTCAAAACACAGTAGAGGAGTCTGTAGTGACTTAATAACTTCAATACAACGACAAAGCAAAACATTTGAATCAAGGTTACTTGCGTCTAAAATCTAAATACTAGTTTTTGTTCCTCTTAACAGTTGGGTGATATACAGGCAGCTTGCAGATCAAGTGTGGTAACTGGGATCTACCCTTTAGAAGTAGGTATCTACCGCTCCACAGAACCAAAGACTCCAGAAGTACAGTGAGGTCAAAATTACTCTTAGGAGATGGGCTCAGTTAGCAGCCTTCTTGCATGGTGCACACAAAGCATTGTGGTAGACTCCAAGCACTACACAAAACCTGGCATGTAATACCAGACACACACACACACACACACACACACACACACACACACACACAAAGAGAAATTACTTTTGTAATACTAAGGTGGTTGTTTACCTATTTCATCATGCAGATCATACACCAATGCAAAAGTAATGGTCCAAAAATATGCTACCACTTAATATATTAATAGTACATATGAAAACCATTCCACAAATCTATAGTAGCTAGCAGTAGGCATATTTTCTACTATAAATGCACAGATAAGAGGGCAAAGAAACAAAGTCAGTTTCTTTTATATATATATTTTATATATATATATATATATAAGCAATAGGTTTAGCATTTATGAGTATAGAAATGTTTAAGTTTTCTAAATTTTAATTTCTAATAGTACAAATATTGATTTGTCTTCAGTACAAATACTGGTACTCTCAAATTCAAAAACTCTTTTGAGCCCTTAACTTTTTTTCCCCAACATTTGTTCACAATGCCTTATTAAAAAATTTATAAGTACTTAATTTGTTGGCTTTCCTTAGAAACATTCTTTTGCGTACACATACCAAGTTACCTGGTGAACATTTTCCCCAATGAAAATATGAAAGATTAGCCTGTCTAGGCACTGGGATTTCAGTGCAGTTGGAAGGTCTTACTGTGTCCTCTGGGTCACTGTGTTGTGACTAAATTAGGTTCAGGGTTTCAACCCAGGGGGGCAGGGCGCTCCCTGCTCATTTCCTTTCCTTTTCCTTAAATGAGGTGTTTCTCATAGAAGCAGACACTGAGTTAACAAATCAATGGGCACAGGCACACTTCAAAATCCACCATTTTACATTAGCTAACATAGCTGACGTCTTGTACACCTTTATATGTTAAATTTTTATTTTTTCTTTCGTTTTTTATTAAATATATTTATTTATTAATTTTTTTTCATTTTACATACCAACCCCAGTTCCCCCTCCCTCCCCTTCTCCCGCCTCCTCACCTCCTTCCCACTCTACCCCCATCCACTCCTCAGAGTGGGTAAGGCCTCCCATGGTAGTCAACAAAGTCTGGCATACCAAGTTGAAGGAGAGCCTAGCCCCTCCCCATTGTATCAAGGCTGAGCAAGGTATCCTACCACAGGGAATGGTGAGGCCTTAACTTTTATGCAGTTTGAATGTTAAAAATGTCTGCAAAAAACAATTACTCCCCTCCCCCATGCATTTGTTTATTTAGTCCAGGTTTCTTTTGGAAGCCCAGGCTGGCCAGAACTCTCCCTAGATCTTGTCCTATCCTTGAGCTCACTGTTCCCCTACCTCAGCAAGGATTGCAGGTATGGTGTGCCACTATGACACAGCAATTTCTAACTTTTAAACCATGAGTATATTACTCTTAAAAAATTGTATATGATAAATTTGAAAGCATTTCTGCTGAATGTATATGATAGTTACCCCAAGAAAAACCTACAGAAGTGAACAAGTCATTTTTTAAAAGTATTTTTTATTCAGATTTAGTGGTAGACATTCTCTCAAAATGAATAAAACAAGAATGTCATTTCAAGAAAGACTATTCACATTCTTTGTTAATTATTAAATTCAGGCTTTCAGGTAAAATTAGATTCTGAAAACCACATCAGATACTATAACGTAACACAGCTTGCTAATTTTTCAATTTTTAGAGAATAGTAACATATATAATGATTCTTTAAATTTAAATTACATTTATGTTAGTTTCTATATCTGAAGTTTATGTGCACACATACTTGAATGCATCCATGGCACACAAGTGAAGAGATCAGAAGACCACTGGGGGGAGTCAATTCTGTCCTTCCATCAAGCAGGTCCCAAGGATCAAATTTATACTGTCTGTTTTGGCAGCCATTTCCCTTCATAGGCTGAGTCATCTCCTGGGTCCTGATTGTTTTTAACTGTAGAACTTAAACAAATATCATACCAACAAAACACCACAGTATCTTCTAAATGACTAGTATGTTATAAAATAATGCGTGCTTTAGACATATTCAAAGTACACCAGTTTAAGACACCTCACAAAATATAAAGGTAATTTCTCAGATTCCATGTTAAAGAAACTGCTGTCTGTGTGGCACAGCAGTTATTGGCGTTTGTTGCCAAGCCTAACAACCAGATTTTGATCTCTAGAACCCAAATGGGGAGAACAGATGCCTGTAAGTTGTCCTATAGTATCCATTCACAGATTCACAGGACCCAAACACATTCACATAAGCACATATACCTACACATACACAGTAAATGTAAAACAAATTTAAAAAGAACTACCACATGAACGGTTCTGAGAGGTATTAAGACTACCTACAATCATCAGTTATTAACATGCTTTCCAAACCTGTATCACTGTGAACCTGAGTTTCTTCTGAGACTTCACTAAATATATTAAACAGTGAAAAGCAGATGACAGTTTAATTCTCTTCTACTAAGTAAGACTTGAAAGTTCTCTACAGAAATAAAAAGCATCAACACTCTTCTCTGTACTTCCTTTGAAAAATAGCTTATTTTTTAATAGATGTATAAGTAATAGGTTTAGTATTTAAATGAGTATGGAAATGTTTAAGTTTTCTAAATTTTAATTTCTAATAATACAACAAATACTGATCATCTTTAGTAAAAATACTAATATTCTCAAAATCAAAAACTCTTTTGAGCCCTTAACTTTTATGCAGTTTGAATGCTAAGACTATAAAGATTATTTGAATAATCTCTCAGGCTCAATTTTTCATCTGTCAAATGGAGGATGATGAGCATAAACATTAAACATGGTACATAAAGGTCACTGCTACTTTAAAAGAAAATCTAGCAATTAAGTGTCAACTATGTGCTAACTACTGTGATCAATGTTTATATAGGGTACTTCATTTTTCCTTTTATGAAGTAGGTCTCTACTTCTACACAGAATCATTTAGATTCACTAGAGGAATAAGGATTTTATGAATGACTTGGTATATTATTCCCCCATTTGATAATAACCTAAATATCCAATAAATAAATAATAGCTAATATGGCTCATCATACAACTCATACTTACAACCTCTACCCATTAATGGACATCTAGCTTCATCTAAAAACGTCACCTAAAAACATTCCAATCACCCATGAAACCAAAAGTCATCATCTCACAGGCCTTTACACTGAAACCACCAATAAAGCACATCTCTGATGCTCATCAACTTAGCAATGATCAAGTTTATTTCACATCAGAATGAGCTTCTCAACAAACCTCCCCACAATTCAGAATGAGGAAGATTTCAAAGTTGTTGCATGCATGCAGATACTGCACCATGCAGACTGTTCTAGGTCATGCTCCACATAATGCACTGACCACTAGATTACAATGGGTCAGTGTGCAATTAGAGGCGCAGTGTAGAGCCTCATTTGAATCATATAATCTCCTATGAAAGTAATTGATTTTTATTTACATACTTCTACCTTTGTGTAAACTGTCTGGAGCTTCTATACGCCGTTAAAGTGTCTCTAAAATGTTAAAGGGATTACTACTATAAACTTACCATTTAGAGATTTATTGCTCTCCCAAAGTTGGTATAAAAGTAACGTTGCAATTTCTGCCCACCATTCCAAGACAAACTAGACTAAAAGCAGATCATCTACACTACCAAAAACAGCCAAAATAATGTGTGTGTAGTATGTGTAAGCATGTATATGTGTAACACACACACACACACGGTTTTAAATGGCAAGAATAAAAAATAAAAGCAGCATAGGATATTCTCTCTCTCTCTCTCTCTCTCTCTCTCACACACACACACACACACACACACACACACACACACACACACCATATACATAAAGGGCAACCTATGAAAACATTATGCCACCAGGATTACTAGACAGTGAGACCATATCTCCTACCCAGAAGAATCAGATTAATGAAAAATTAAGACTATATTAACCATGTCAGCTTTGTAAAGATATTTCTGAAAATAGACCTCAAATTGTTTAAATACAAACAATGAAGAAAAATGTTAGTAAACAAATTGGGATCCATACAAGTTCTCAATTTTAAACTGTTTAAAGTATCAATGGCAAACACTTCTTTCCTCTGTACTCTTAAAATTTAGCCTCGTGAAAGAAAATAAGCTGGGCTAACTACTGAATTTCATGTATCCGTCCACCTACACTGCATTTGCTTCAACAAAACCAAAGTCAGTAAACAGATAATATAAAAAGAAATACAGCCAGTACCTGTGAAAAGAGGCTACTTACATGGAAATTTAGAACCACTTTACTAAAAGCAATAGTAAACAGCAGACTTTCCTTATTTGAACCACAAGTAGAATAATTAATTTACCATTGTCCATCTCTTGACAAATGAAAAATAGTAACTGCTCTATGGAGTTTTCAATCTTAGTTTCAAAACAAATAAAAAACATGGGATGTCAAAGTAATATTATACAGTAAAAAGGGGTTATATGATAAACCTGTTTACTTAGCTTCAATAATATTATTCCAGTTTCAACTTAAAAAAAATCCTAGCTTTAGTTGACCAAGAAAAGACTGAGCATGAGAATGATACTCAGTACTAGAAACATTCCTATTTTCATAAATTTGTTTTCAAAAGGAAAAATAAAAATCAAAGATACACTTTAAATAATTGGGAATTTAATTAAAAGATAAATGATTTCCTGTATTTTATGTTATCATATCCAAAACATCTATATACACCCCAAGTTTTTTCCACACAATGCTCTTAGTCATTCGAATTCAGGCTACCCCTCACCTCCCACAGAACTGTGGGCTTTTCTTCCTGTGAGTTCTCTTGACAACTACAGAGACTGTCTACTACATATTACTGACAAGAAAACCATGCCATTCTGAAATTAAAACCACGTCTATACAAAACAGCAAATACTGCATTAAAAGAAGTATTTATACACTGGATGAAAGCCCTATTCCTATCAAGTGTGGTTTTCTAATTTCTTGAATATCATTGATTCCTTTTACAGAAGTGTAGCAGAAGGAACAGAAGCATTTGACTACTTTAGTTGGGAAAGAAAAATAGTGCTTAGTTAACCAAATTATTCTCATTCAACAAACTGGACAGTTAAAAAGAAATAATATAAATTATAATCGACCTCTTCTAGTTTTACTATAAATTTCAGAAATATATTTAAGATTTTAAAGATTTAAAGCTTCAACTATATGCATGTGTGTATGTATATATACATATATATACAAACACATATATTTGTGGTTCTATTTAAAGTGTTTAAGATGTTAAAATGTGATTTATAAAGTAAGCCACAGGAAATTTTAATTTTTAAAATTAAGAAACAAAACCACAGTACTCTAAGGATATGTCTGCATTTCCTGGTTTAAGTTCTCTTTTATACACTTATAACAAGTAAGCTCTTAAAGAAAGAAGTTAAAGGATTTTTTTAGGAAAGCTCATTATATAAGTTGTCTGCTTACAATGTAATGCACTTTTGAAAATGTCAAAGCTAGAAAATACATTCTTTGCACTTTTATTCTGGCATTGTACCACTCTAATTACTTTCTTTTTGGAAAGTAATCCTCTTAATATTTGCAAATTTTTCACATCTATTCTGCCAACTAAACTAAATTGTAGAATTTTAAACAGAAACTACTCAATACAGTTTAATGCAACAGGTATAAAGAAATCAAATTAAAATAGATGTAAAATTAGGACAACCAAAATTGCAGTGATTTTAATAAATGGTAATAATGAATAAATTAGGCAATGCAACATCCAAACCTGGCAATTTTAATGGAAATAATGACAAGCAACTGTTACAACAGATGTAAAGAATCTGTATTTAGAGAACAAAACTATGCTTAGAGGTTTTATCATCAGAAAATGAAGACATCTAAAACCTTTTATAATCTTAAATTTAAATGTCCTACGAAAACTGTCAAATAGGTTTAAAACTCCATGAGTCACACTTCTATAAAATCCAAGCAAATGTTTTAAAGAAGAAATTTAAAAAGGACTACCAGAGCTTTAAAATCTAATTAGGTCTGTTTAAACTGTACTGCCAACGAAGTCATGTGACCGCTTGTAATTACAGAAGTCTCTTAATGAATGTATATACCACTGTTTCCAAGTAAATAATTTCACAGCATTTTATTAGGGAAACTTACTAATAGTGTCAAGGCTGGGGGGTGGGGGAGGAAAAGAATGGAAATTAACCACACAATTCAATTCACACAATAACGTTTGGGGGGGGGGGGCATGTTGGGCAGGTGTCTGCAGGGAGGTAGATAATACAATGGAATCAGTTTTCATTCTGCAGAACCCTGAGACTTGCTGCAATGTCAGCTCCAGGCACACACTGAAAGACTCCAGAAAATGCTCATTGATCATGCAGCACTTTATAATGCGCATAGGCTTTTTTCTTCTCTTGGCCCCGCCTAGCTTCCCTTTGCAGCAGCTCCCAAGCCCTCTCCCCACAATGAAATCTCTCTTGAAGACAGTGTAACGGTAACAATTATCCACACACTACCATAAAGCATCTATACCCGAATAGCCAGGCTTTTTATTCCCTTTCTTAAAGAGGAAAAAAAAAAAAAAAGAAGAAAGAAAGAAGCAAAACAGTAACCACCATAATAAAAGCCTTGCATCCTCACAGAGGAAGAAATGAGATTTAAGTAAATACAAATTTTGGGCAGCATGCTATAACCAAGGCCATAATCAATCACAGTTTCACCTATTTCCTTGACTTGCTTTCTATTCAAATGGTGTCATTTAAAATTGATAAAATCAGTAAAAAAAAAAAAGAGTAATTTAAAATACTCATGGCTTAAATCATAGATTTTTATCGATAGCATTCTAGCATCAGAATCCAAATTTAGGGGGTTTTAAAATTAAATTTCTAATTTATTTTACAATAGTCACATGAAAAAATCTACATCAGAGTGTACCACTTACATAAAGCCATTAGATCTCAAGCTAAAATAACCAGGAGTTTTTACAATTAATTGCAAGCACAGCTTTAGGCTTAGATATGTAAATGAATTCTAAGACATATGATACTAAACCTACTTCAAGCTGCTTTGCACACCCCACCTTCTAATGAGTTAATCTAAAGGTCACCACAGCACAAGGCAAGTCCGAACCCTCTCTCCCCTTTTTCCTACCAAATATATCTACAATTTATAAAACATGAGGTTTAAACAAAGTAAGTCTACAGTTTAATAATCATGTGAACAGATTGACACATTCTCACAGGAAATAAGGTCTGTCCGTGTCTTGCTTTTATGCTCTGCCTCTCTCTGCTCTCTCCTCTAATCTATTCATCTGTAAAATAATTCTAGCAGATAAGACTTCTTTGTTCAAATTTCCACTTTTATTTCATGTCCAGCCCTAATCCTACCTCCAGAATGTCTTCTAGCACATAGGCTTCCATTTCAGCCGCTGTCTCCACCATGGTTTCTCAAACTGCCATGTTTCTACTGCACTATGATTAGATCATTGCCAGCAGGAACACTCCTCTGTGTCAGCAAGGGAACAGGAAATGGAATGTTCTATTACATGCCTAAAGCAGCTTAGCTCTTCACCAGCCAGGCATCTACCAAAAGAGCAGGGGTGACTCACTGCGTATTCTTTAAAGACACAGAGGCTCTATTTTAAAGCAAACTTCTGCCAAGTAATTTCAATAGATAAAATCTCCTATTTTACTATTACTAATTCTGAAATCCCACATTTTCCTAAAAAAGAATACATATATGTGTGTGTGTATGTATTTTTTAAAGCTACTTAACATGTTAGTTTCCTGGCTGAACAAAAGAGGTTCAAGTGGATTTCATAGCAATTTATCCTTAGTGAAGTCTTACAATGAGATTAATTGTTGTATTAAACATGCAGAGGAGGAAGCATAATGCCAAGCTAGGAATTTGGAACATCCTAGCAAAGGGATTATATAATATACCTAACTCCTGTAGCTGGCTTAATGCAGACTTTTAAAATGGTAAACTGCTTTCCTATAAACTCAATTGTTTGTAAAACCGTGTAAGTACCAAATGAACATCTAGTATATACTATAGTATATTCATCTTCTGGTAATGCTTTTAACTTCATTTATTAAGTACAATAGTGTAGTTTTCTATTAGCATAAATATTGTAAGACATTTGACATAACTATTGTATAACAGAAAGTATTTTAGGAGTAGCCAAGATGAGGTTTCTTCCTAGCAAGTTCATATGACACAAAGCGAGGTAAAGTATCTACTGTATAGTATTAAAGAGACAGCTTTACTGTGGCAGGCAATGTATGAATTTGGTTTTATGTTTAAAAAAACAACAAAAACATGTTATTTAGCCTTCATAATAACCCAGCTATGTGACAGTAACTTAAAATAGTACTAACAAGCTTAGTGGGTTTACTATGTGCCACTGAAATGCTTTTGTGTCTATTAACTCACTGAATTTTCAGTCTTAAAGATGCTATATGATATTTACGTTAAAGATGTGGAAACCAGACAGTATGAAGCTTCTTGTCCAATTCTTCTCAGCTAAACTGATTTGGTTGAGGGACTAAAATTGGTGAAACTAGGTAGCCTGCTCTGGACATTATTCTCAGAATCATCTACTACCGTCTTTCTCCAGGCAATATCATTTACATTTCATGGATAATGAAACAACGACTCAGATTGGACACAGAGTTACATAACAAAACCAAAGCCACATTCAATCTAGAATTGTGGGACTCAATAAAGTTAACAGTAAACAAGTAATATCATAAATGCTATACTGCCCTAGGCCCACCCTAGCGTCTACATTTAGTTATGGTAATGTCTACTTGGCAGCTTCTCCAAATAATCTCCCTGTTGAAACCTAGCACAAAGTGAAACCAGAAAACTAAATTTTATCTCCTACCTTCAAGGTCAACTAATTTTAAGCTTCAAACAAACTTCATCTCTAGGCTAAGAGAAGAACTTCAAGCTAAGTAAGCAAAGGCAGGTGTGACTCTAAGAACTCACAGGCTACAACAGTCACTCTTTTCCTCATAAGCCAAGAGAAGGGCATCTCAAAACTTTTTCATAGCTTAGGAGGCAATGGGCTTGAGACATAAGCCTAACCCTAGAACCCACATGAGGAGGGAAGGAGAAAGTCAACAAAACTGTCAGTATGAATACAATACACATTTCAAACGTTCTGTAATATTTTTGTTCTGCATGAAAATAGTGACTTTCCCATTAACTTTCTAAGCTACCTTGCTAATACAATGACTGATATTAAAGGAAGCAAAATGGTATGAAAGGAGGTGCATACACATCTGTCTTAAAATTCATTGCTTTAAGAGTCATCAACTCAACTTTATTTTATAGGGAAAAATTCCCTGTTAGCTGTCCAAAACTGATTTCAATGACAAAAGACCATTTTTTTTTCTAATGGCAATAATATTATGTAATTAACATGCTGAGACACATAAAAATAATCTATAGAACAAACTATTTTTTAAAATATTCACTGAAGTAAGATTCAATTGTCCACTGAAGTTTCACATTAAAAAGGAGAAAACAGTCAGAAGCCAAAAGTGGTCTAAACAAGGAAAAAAATAAGCAAGACAGAAAGTACACACAATCATCAAGCTAAACCGCTATTCTGCATTGATTATTTCCCTAGGTTCTGTTTACTTTTGGTTGTGGCAATCAAACCTGGTAGGATTTCAAAATTCAAATTTTTCAAACAAAAGGACAATACTAAGAAAAAGAAAACATGCACTTCTCAAAATGTATATATTTATGAGTTTTTCCCCTACAGTGTAAGATAGTTTAGAAGGAAAAACAAAACAAAATAAAAAAACCACAATTGCACAATAGCCTAGCCATACATAACAAAGGTCTTAAAGACTTAAAAAACAATTTAGTGAAAATGTTTATAAAATACAACAAGATTTTTGAAAGGACACTATAAAACATCAGTGCATATCTACATTTTACCTATCTCTCCTAACCTAGTTATACTATAAAATGACTAAAGATTATAGATGTATTTCTAGTTTATTATAGTAATATTCTTTTCCTTACCATTAAGCTTATTTTCTCTTTCACTAACTACATCTTTTACCTATAAAGTAATCCATATACATGGAAAACATTAACAGCATAAACATAATACACACACAGGACTGAGGATACACAACTGACCATATATATACACAGGGTCCCGAGTTTGATCGTCAGCACCATAAAAACAGGTAACATTAAAAACAGAAAAGCAAACCTCTTATCCTTAAGAGGTACAATCAACGACACTACAGCTCACACTTTTCATATACACCTCAATATAAAACTATTTTTACACTAAGGGAAGCATGCTATGCATAGCTGTCCCTGTCTCCATCTGTACGACGGACTCTAGCCTCTGCAAAAATGAAAATACAACAAAACTGGCACCTGCACAACTATTTACATAGCATACACACACACTGTATTGTGTCTACGTAATCTAGGGTTAAACAGGTAGGAGGTGGGGACAAAAAGAAAAGTAGGATCCAAAAAAGTCTGAGGGAACATCAGTTGTTGTATATGGAAAGGGAAGAATCATCACTTGCTGAATCATAGGTAGCTGATTTTTTTTCTTTGTCAGTTCAGTTGTTCAGGGTAGCATACGTATACTGACACTTTCATTTTCCTAATGAAGCTGCTTTTACCATTTTAGAACACATACAGGAAGTTGCACTAAGGCTATAGGCCTATATAAGGGGCTGGAGTATTTTGGCTCCCCAGTTCTCCAAACAGAACCGGACTGTGTATAGAAACTGTATGTTAAGCACCCTTAATGTTTAAATGAAGTACTCTACAACATATGCTCCGACTAGCACATGTAAAATCTGTTTGACAACTGCTCTAATTTCCAATAAAAACAGTACTGTAACATATTTCATCAGTCCACTACTGGTAGACATTTATAGTCCATAACATTATAACACTCTTTATTATACATACTCTGTATATACCAGAATATAGCCATATAGTAACTTTCTAAACATGCTTCTACATTAAACCTGATTAAGTACTGTTTTCTACAAAGTATTTCTATTGCAAATCCTAAATCTGAAATCACCATTAATTATAAAGGTATTTAGGCTTATACTTAATTCCTCAACATTTTCACTTTATAAGGAAAAGCTCAGAAGTTTCACCATTTTGCATTTAACTTTTTCCCTTTATTAAAAAATGATTCTTGCTAAAATAATCTCAATTAGTTACTGTTTAAAATGTTACTACACCAAGTCTTTCAAAATGCATGTATTTGGAGAAGAGAAGAATGGGATAAAATATTCTGGCCTGCAAAAATGTAATCTCCTTCTGTCAAAATACAAATTCCATACAAGGTTTGGTGCTGGTGTTTTGTTTTGAACTTGAAGTCAACTGTGAACAGATGTCCTGAAAGAATTTAATATACTAAACACCCAGAATCATCAGGAAATATTTGGGTATTAAATAAAACATGGTTAAATGAATTAACTTGTCTTCTAGTTTACTTTCTAATTATTGTGGGGATTTTTGTTTTTAGAGACAAAGTTCAGGATGGCAGAGAACTTGATATGTGGCCCAATCTAATCTGGAATTCATGATCTTGCCTCAGCTTCTCAAGTACTGGGGTTACTGGCATCCATCACCACACCCAGCCAAATTATACATTTTTTCTTTTTTCTTAAATTTTTTTTTATTCATTTTACATGTCAACCACAGATCCTCCTTTCTTCCCTCCTCCCACCCTTCCCCCTCCAGTCTCTCCCCCCAAACTCACCCTCCATTCCCTCCTCCAAAAAGGTAAGGCCTCCCATGGGGAGTCAGCAGAGCCTGGTACATTCAGTTGAGGCAGGTCCAAGGCCCTCCCTCTGCATCAAGGCTGTACAAGGTGTCCCACCATAGGTAATGGACTCCAAAAAGGCCATTTTCAAAGAAGAAATTTTAATGTAATCTTTCCATGTATGCTAAGACAAAGAACGGGCAACATTACAGAGCACCTGAGTCTTCTGTTTTTAATATTTGTGAGACAGAGTCTCACACAGCACAGGCTGGCACACAAACTGTTCATGTGGCCAAGAAACTGCGGACACTCCTGCTTTCATCTCACCAGAGTGCTGGTGTAGCTAGAGTTTTCCTGCCTGGCCCACAGTCAGGACAAATCTCTCTCACCCGCCAGGCCTATAGACACTCAGAACCAACCAAGCAAACACACAGAAACTTACACTGTTTAGAAACCATATGGCTGTGGCAGGCTTCTTGTTATCTACTTTTTTATCTTAAATTAGCCCATTTCTATTAATCTATACTTTGCCACATGGCTCGTGGCTTACCATTACCTTACATCCTCCTTGTCATGGTGGTGGCTGGCAACATCTCTCTCTTTTAAGGGTAAGGTTTTCCGTTCTTGCTCTGACCTCGTGGTTTTTAACTTTGCAATTGGTTCTGTGTTTCTTATTTAACAAGCCGGTTACATCTACATGCTGGAATACTGCACGGCATCGTTATCAATCCCAATAATTAAAGAGCTTTATTAACTAACAGAGAGTACCATGTAATTTCCACCTCAGTTTTCTAACATGTATCTGACATGATATTATGTTCTAAATACAACAGAGGCTATGTTCTGCCTATATTAGTTATTTTTAAAAGACTTAATTTTATTATGTAAATGAGATTTTTCTCAGGCTCGTATAAAAACCCCAAAGCTAAAGACCAAGTAACTTTTTTTTTGAAGCTGGGTCTATGTAGCCTGACTGCCCTTAAATCTAGTAACTTTCTTTTTAAAGATCATCCTTAACTGTTTGCATATTCATTTATACATTTACTGAGTACTTACCAGATGTTAAGGTCTATACTACATCCTGGATACAAAATGATTGAAAAAAAAATAGGCTACTTTAAAAGTTCATAATCTACACGAACTCCATCAAGACTCCTGGCCAAGTTTACCATGTGTCTAAAATCTTTGCCATTTTTATTTTATCATTATAGTCCCTTTCTATTCTCCCCAAATCCAACTAATAAATAAAATATAAAATTCAATTTAGACCAGCACAGAAGAGAATTACCACGTTTAAAAAGGAAATATTTCAAACTAGATGTGTCCTGTATACGAAATGATTTAAGAAACCTTATCCAAGCTTAAGCAACAGAGTAAGCAAAGTAATGAAGGCAGCTGGTGCCTTCCAGCACAACTGAAGTAATAGCTGTGTCTGCTGACACTTATTTGTTACCTCTCCCCATGACAGGTTGGTCACACTGTGAAGTCATTATTTTTCTAGTCTTCACAATAGGATCTATGTATATTAAACTGACAGAGTATGTATTATTTTTAAGTCCCATCCACCTTTCAAACTTATGAGTACTATACAAGAGTAAAAAACAAAAACAAGCAGAGGCATAACAAAAGTTACTCATTATTTTTAAATAAGCTAAATCTGCTGATGGTATAGTACTTTTATTATAGCTAGCAACATATTAACTATCTCCTGCTCCAAAGCAACTACTAACAAAGAGAAATCAGACACACATACATACATACATAAGTTGGAGGTGACCTGGGAATATACACTTAAATCATATGAAAAAAATCTTAAAGCCAGAGGCATGCAAGACTGGAATGTGAAAACTACCCAGATGCGCCAAGGAACACTATTGCTGTCACTAGGTCTTCTGATTCCTTAATGACCTGGGTTCTCTAATATTAATGTCCAATTAGTATGGTGTTAAGATATGCTACCATTATGCGACTTCTAGCTTAATCTATCTTAACAAACTTTGAAATGGTTGACCTGCAAGTTATTATTTTAATTACTAAGACTATCCTTTCCAAACTCACAATTCAATGTGTTAAGAAATATATTACATTCAGTTATCTCTAGGGCTAGGCTGCAAACTACAAACTAGGCACTATCCCCTTTTCTACTAGTCAAATTGTGACCCTAGACAGAGAATCACTACAGAGTTGTCACATAAAGAAAAATCCCCTTTAGTGTTCCTACATCTCCATTAGTGTGCAACTTTTCAGTACACACCCAAATGTGTGGTAATTGTGTTCCCCAAAATATTGTGCACCCTAATAAACTTATTTGGGATCAGAGAACAGAACAGCCACTAGATAGACATAAAGGCCAGAAAATGGTGGCACACACACATCTTTAATCCTAAAATTCTGAATGCAGATATCCGTTTGGATCTCTGTGAGTTCAACATCACACTAGAAACAGCCAGGCATGGTGACACACGCCTTTAATCCCAGGAAGTGATGGCAGGAAGCAGAGGACCAGGAACTAGAGCTGGTTAAGCTTTTAGGTTCCTGAGCAGCAGTTCAGCTGAGATCCATTGGGATGAGGACTCAGAGGCTTCCAGTCTGAGGAAACAGGATCAGCTGAGGAACTGGTGAGGTGAGGAAGCTGTGGCTTGTTCTGTTTCTCTGATCTTCCAGCATTCGCCCCAATACCTGGCTTCAGGTTTGATTTTATTAATAAGACATTTTAAGATTCATGCTATACCCAACTGAACCCCTGGCCTATATATTCAAGAGAATGATTCTTTTGTTTTGTGTGAATTGAGTGTTTTGCCTATATGTATGTATGCCTGTGTACCATATGTATGCCTTGTACTCAAGAAGGCCAGAAGAGGTCATCAGATCCCTTAAGACTGGAATATAGGTGGTTATGAGGTGTCAAGTGGATGCTGAGAATCAAATAAAATCTTCTACAAAAGCAGCCAGTGCTCTTGATCAGGATGTAGCTCTTGAGTACTGCTCCAGCACGCACCATGCATGCCACAATGATCTCTGTCATGATAATGGACTAAACCTCTGAAACTGTAAGCAAGCCCACAATTATATGCTTTCTTCTTCAAGAGTTGTCTTGGTCATGGTGTCTCTTCACAGCAATGGAACAGTGACTAAGACAAACATCACTGATCAAACACTGTGAGAAAGAAAGTTAAAAGAATATGGTGGGTCATCTATGTAAGTCCATTCAATTCAAAGAAAATTTCCATCAATATAGATAAAATGGAGTTATAGCTTCATAGGTGGCTAAGCATATAAGGCAATAGCTGTGTACTTTATTAATCATAACTCAGCTTTCCATGTAACTCTTCACCTATCCAGGGAGGGAAAGCAGATATAAAAATCTCTCTTAGGAGTTTTTTTCCTTCTCCTCACCGATGAAAGAAAAACAGAGGATGGTTGGTGACAACTTACAAGTATTTTTATCAGAAGGTAGAGAGACATGGCTCAGTCATTAAGTGTTTACTGCTCAATCATGGAACCAGAGTTCAGATCTCAGCACCCACATTGGGTAGGTGACAAATGCCAGTAACTCCAGCTCCAGGGGATCTGATATCCTTCTGGCCTCCTTGGGCACCTGCATGTATACATGTGTACATACCCATACACACAAAAACTAAATAAAGTAAGTCTTAAGACAGTAAATAAAACTAAAATTGACTCATTGGCTCTGGTAAGATGACCTGCTGGGCACATCTCATGACTTAAGTTCTATCCCTGCAAGTCATTAACAGCGGAGAATCCATGTCCCAGTTGTCTTCTGACATCTACACCATGGCAGGTGTGCACTCACACAGCATGCACACATACACACACACACACATAAATAAAGCATTCTAACCAGCTATAGACTCTCAAAGGCTACCTGCCCTCCTAAATGGGAATTTCTGTAGGTAACTTACATAATTACTGGGGGCAGAGGAAAGGAAATAGCTGACCACAATCTTAAAAAGGTAAAGAGAATTGTTTCTGACTAAAAAAGAACAATTCCAACTTTGTTCCAGAATTTCATATATGAATTAAGGTGAAAATAAGTTAGCAAGTAACATGTAAAACCATGTATTAAAATCAACTATGTAAAATATCTTCATTCTTTATAAAGTCCAGCTTCTTAATCTGTGAGTCACAACATTACTGGTCATGTAACTAAATGTGTAGATTGAAAAAAAAAAAAAAGCAACACTAAACAGTTTCTGGAAAACAAACAAACAAAACAAAACAAAACAAAAAAACAAGAAAAAATAGGCATAGGCTACAATCCTTTAATATAAGTACTTGGGAGGCAGTCCAGTGGAGCTTTGTTAAGTTTGAGGCCAGCCAGGACTACAGAAACCAGTTCCAAGGCAGCCTATGTTATATGATAAGATGCTGTCTCAAAAGAACGAAGTTCTAAATTCACAACAAAGACTTAAAAACAAATACAGAATGAATCCAGTATATTCCTGGCAGCTTTCAACCACGTTGCCTGACACAACTGCATTGCAGCCCTTGGTTCTGAGTACAGCATTCAACTGCAACCAACACTGATTAAATGCCTAACTAAGGACTACCAGATATAGATACGTTTTGAATTAACGTGTTTCTTACTGTACTTACAAAGTTTTCTGGACTCATAAAAACATATTTATATATGGAAAACAAAGACATATTATTTTCCTATCATCATTCTTCAGCATATTAAATTAGTGTCTTTTAGGTAATACTGCACTATAATATTTGATCTTTAAGATTAGTGTATGAATTACCCAAGGTATCATTTTAAAAAAGAAATAAATGGCCAGGCAGTGGTAGTGCATGCCTTTAATCCCAGCACTCAGGAGGTAGAGGCAGGAGCATCTCTGTAAATTCAGGCCAGCCTGGGCTACACAGAGTGAATTCCAGGAAGGGCTTCAAAGCTACAAAGAAAAATCCTGTCTCAAAAAAAAAAAAAAAAAAAAAAAAAAAAAAGGCTTTCACTATGGATTAGAGCAGAACTTTCAAATATTTCTGAGGTGGCCCTAGACATATTTTTGCCACTCTGTACTCTTCATTTATGCAAAGTACCTTTCTCAGCACTGATGACTATAAAATCAATGCCATCAATGAATTCTATAGAATATAGAAAATGCTGTGTGCTGCATTATCAAATAGTTAGCCAAGATTCAATCCCCTTTGTAAAAATAAGCAGATCTACCTTACTAGTATGTAAATTAGCCTTCACCTTTAATAAATGATAAAATTATATGTATACCAAAGGAATCAATAAATTGCTATTTTATGTACCTAAGTGTGTGTGTGTGTATATATATATATATATATATATATGTGTGTGTAGTGGATAGCCATCCCAGCATTGGCCTGGAAGTTCCAACCCCCATTAAGGCTTCGGTAATGATCATGCCCACAAGGCGGGGCAGAGGAGGGAGCGGAAGACCGAGGATCAGGAGGAGGTCGCTCTCTTGATTCCTAGACGCTGGATGCTGGAGGTAGACCGAGCAGAGTTCTCCAGAGAACACCGCCGGACTGCGCTATACCTTTGCCAGACCCTGCAACCTACCCCTTCATTTGTAAGTTACCCCACAAAATAAACCTCCCTTTTAACTACGTGGAGTGACCTTAATAATTTCACCAATATCTGCCGCCCAACGTGGGGCACGAACCCTGAGATTAAGAGTCTCATGCAAATCTCTCTTACCCGCCAGTCCCATAGTCACTCAGACCCAACCAAGAAAGCACACAGAAACTTATATTGCTTATAAACTGTATGGCCGTGGCAGGCTGCTTGTTATCTACTTCTTTTATCTTAAATTAACCCATTTCTGTTAATCTATACTTTGCCACATGGCTTGTGGCTTACCAGTGTCTTTACATGTTGCTTCTCATGGTGGCGGCTGGCGGTGTCTCTCTTCAGTCTTCTACTTCCCAGAATTCTCTACTCTCTTGTCCCGCCTATACTTCCTGCCTGGCCACTGGCCAATCAGAACTTTATTTACACAGAGTGATATCCACAGCATATATGTATATATACACACACACATATATGTATATATACATATATATGTGTACACACACACACACACACACACACACACACGAAAATTCAAGGGATAGGAGTCCTGAGTTGAAAAGTTAAAAAATCCTCATTTAGAGAAACCTTGTTAAAAAGTTCATTAGCTCAAATATGAAGAAACTGAGACTAAATAATAACTTGCCCCAATCAGGAAATACTAAAGAAGGATTGTAAAATAAGATACTAGCTCAATTTCAAACCATATCCTTCCCAAGAGAAATAATTCTAGAAAGAGAAACGCCAAAAAAACCCATCGTATTTCAAAATCAAATGCAACTTCAAGTATAGCACAATATTTGTACATGCCCGGTTTTAAAGATATTAGAATATGACTGCTTTTCTTACTATACTTTGATTAAAATCTTCATAAAGATTTCTTGGGGGGGGGCACTCAGTGGTTAAGAGTTCTGGCTTCCTCCAAAGGACCTGGGTTCAATTCCCTATTCCCACATAGCCTTCTGTAAGTCCAGTTCCAAGGGATCTGATGTCCTCCATAGGCACCAGGCACATAGTGGCACAGAGACACATATGCAAACAAAATATCATATACATATTAAATAAAAATATTTTTAAAAAACTTCTTACGGTATTGAGGTCAGAGGGACCTTTATTTCATTAAGACACACAAACCTAAACACTGCTTGTTTTCTTAAGTGAGACTGTTCTTCTGGGCTCCGTAAAATAAAAAACTAGCATTTTCATGTATAGGCAAAAGCACTACAATACCAAGTCTATATTTATGTCTTGGTATAAAAGACAAGAGAGCCAGGCTAAGGCTAACATGGATAAGAACTTCATGATACTAAGGCACATTCACAACTTCAAGTGTATGACTAAGAGAATTCAGATACTCCTGGAGACAGAAAGCTAAGCTGAGTGGTAAAGGGGATCCTGAACTGTAAAGTAGTTATGTGGAGGCAGATTAAAGTGACAGTGAGCGAGAAGAGTCCACCAAGTGAGGACTATGTCTTAAAGGGTCTGAGGTTAAGAGGACAGCATATGCAGGGCCAGTGAGATGGCTTACTTAGTACCAAGCTTAACAGCTTGAGTTAGCTAGGCATACAAAATACATACATACATAAACATAATTTTAAATAAAGTATCATATCTTTGTTTTGATACTTGGCCATTTTATCCCAAACCCTAGCCTTACTTGCTAAGCCTATAGCAAAGTACTGAAAAGAATATAACTTGCTAATTTATTAGTCACAGAAAACAATATAATGAATTATTAAAGTTCTAAAGGAAGTTAAAAATGTATTCTATTTAAATTCTAAAGACCTAGTAAATCCAGAATATAATCCTGTCTAAAACAAATAACCAACATTTTGTGAACTCCTTATTATAGAACCCATGCAATATTTTAGCTTGTGGTATCATAGCCACTTAAAATAATGCACACTCATTTTACTGACAATATATAAATTCAGTAAAATAATGACATTAGATAAAATTGGAAAGAGAAATAAGTAAGAGTTCTTTCTAAACATACGAAGAAAAGAATTAGTCAGAGGCTAGCAATCAATGTGGCTCAGTGGATCAGACACCAAGCCTGGTAGCCTGAGTTCAATCCCTAGAATCCACACGGTAAAAGGAGGGAAGTAACGCCTGCAAACTGTCCCTCACTCCCACTCGTATGCCATGGCAAACACACACAAATAAATGTTACTTTAAAATAATTAACTTTCACAAGGCTCTCTCAAATTCCTTACCTTTCAATTTTAACAATAGCATTTATGGAAACCCTAGTAAGTTCACAGACATTTCCTATACATCTGTCTCACAACCCACTAAAAAAGTTAAGTTAAAAGGTCCTTTGGTTCTGAGAGCTTCAGTTCACATGTCATACTGACCAGGCAGCATGGACATTATTTATACCCAATTCACATTTGAGGACTCACAATACCAGGTTATCCACAGGGTATGTACTTTTCTATCATGTTCAGTAATAGTGAAAAGATTTGCTGATCACCTTTACAATCTGTAAATTCAACCTCAAGATCAGTCACACGAATAATTTCAAGATGGAGGTTAGGGAACCAACATGATGAAATAGAACAGAAAAAAATTAACAAGACTCTCAATCTCACTCTGTAGACCAGACTGGCCTTGAACTCACAAAGATCCGCCTGCCTCTCGAGTGCTGGGATTAAAGGCGTGCACCACCACTGCCGCCCGCAAGAAATCATTCTTATAGAACTGAAAGAAGACCCAAATGAAAAACGAAATAATCTGTTAGGCTCTACAATTTATACAAAAATCCATTTTGTGCTGCAATTACTAGAAAGGCAGGAGAAGGATAGGAAGGAGGCAGCAGAACGAAGGCGTTGCTAAGGAAGCAGACTGTCATGGACACTGTCCATATTCCAGCTCTTATTCCTACCTTGAGAAAGTGCATGTCTTGACCAAAGATAAAATGGAGTGGTAAGGCCTACCATTATGGAATATACATAAAGCAATCAAAACTGTGTTCAGTACTTAGTAAGCACTAACTAAAATATAATTTGGGTTATTTATAATAACTAAATAGGCAGAGATGTGATATCTGTGGATGAAGCAGTCAATGGACTTCTCCCCAAATTAGTACATATGACTAGAACAGGGCTTGTAATCTGGCTTTCAATCTAGTACATAGACATCTAACAAAGAGCCATTATGGTTTCAAAATTTGGGGTTGACGTGAATAATAAAATGACAGATAAAAAAACAGACCCCTGGGACCAACAAGATGCTCAGCAGAGGTAAAGGAGTTATCCATGCAAGCCTGGTAATCTAAGTTTGATCCCGAGAACTCACATAAAGATAGAGAAAATAGACTCCACAAAAATGTTCTGACCTCTTTCCACACACAGACACCATGGCAACACGTAACATGCATATACACAATAACAGTGTTTTAATAAAAGACCCATGTATGTAGTGTAGCAATTTCACCACTAACATTAGGTTGTACCATAATACTAAAAGCACATATACATTTGCAGAAATGATCAAAATGGCAAAACATCAGAAACAACAAAATTTCCAAACTGGAAAACAAGGGAATACTCCACATCCAATAAAAGGAGCGTGCGCGCGCGCACACTCACAGTTTTTCACGTGTAGACTCTGTGATACTAATTAAGAAAGGTTCAGGGAGTTATTTTTTAAATATTCTCATTTATGCATAACCAAACTTTGATTCTATAAATATGCATTTATGCATCTGTATGAAAATGTACAGGAAAGGCCAAAATATTAAGCTTAAGAACATACTTGATATATAAGAAAGATTTTCAATTATTATTCTCTATCTTGCTCTATTGAAAGAAAATTAACATAATGGCCCTTTAAGATTACAACATTAAATTGAATACTTCCAGCAATTTTATAGTAGTGATTCGTAGAAACTTCTCAAAGATTTTCTTTGAAGGATGTTGTCCTATTCTCTCAACAGAATGAAACATATCTTAGTTCAGGGCTAAGAGTACTTGTCTAATATGCATACTGCCTTTAGACTCAATATCAAACTCAAGTAAAATAAAATTGAAATACTTTATAACAAAAAGATTTCCAAACTTAGAGACCAGAATGAGAACTGAAGAGAACTACAAAATTTCAGTCTGTCTATCCTGCACTAACTGTATGGAGTATAGTAGGTCAAGTACAGTAGGTCTGAAGAAAATCTGCATCAGCAGTTCTCAACCCCACTGGGGTCGCATCTCAGATATCCTGCAAATCACATATTTACACTAAGACACATAATAGTGGCAATATTACAGTTATGAAGTAGAAATGAAATAATTTTATGCTTGTGAGTTACCACAACATGAGGAACTATATTAAAGGGTCGCAGCATTAGGAAGGTTGAGAACCACTGCTCTAGAAGATCACGATTAGGACACTACAAGTGGCTGCTGCTCTTCTTAATAAAAGCTCTAGCTACCTACCTCCCTATGTATATATCTATAAAGAGAGGGAAGGAGGAAAGAAGTCAGGCCTGCACAGGAGGAAGAAAACTGGCAACAAAGACCACCCCATGAGCCAGACATGGCAGTACCTGTCTATAATCAATCCTGGATGCTGAGGCAGGAAAATTCTGACAATGCAGCCAGTCTGGGCTACTATCAAGACCCTGTCCCCCAAACAAACAAACAAACAAACGCATGAGCATTTAACCTAGTGGAAGAGTACTTAACATGAACTAAGTCCTGCATTCAATCCCCTGTACAGCAAACCAACAAACCAAGCAAACAGCTGGATTACATGAAAAATACATAAAATTAGTTTGTCAACCATAAGCCGCTCACCAATATTACCTATTTATCAAAGAACATGTGAAACTGATTAGTGTAAGTAATTTTCCTGCGTATAAACCTATGTTCGTGTGTACATGTGCACATTTGTGTGGGTGTACGTGAATATGCAATGCAGACCAGAGGTAAACTAGACACACGTCTCGATTGCTTCTCCTTATTTTTTGAGGCAAAGCCTCTCGCGTAACCTAGAGCTCAGCTAGACTGAAACCCTCCCACCAGTCTTCCATATCCTCAGCACTGGGATTATAGGTATGTCATACTCAGTTTTTTACAGTCCCTAAATATTGTGTGCGGGGTCTTCAATATATACAAATGGGGTACATATAAATATAAACACACTGAGGAAATACAATTTGATGCATTAGTCTACCGTGCAAACATGAAAGAAAGGCAACACTTCAAACATGGGAGGAGATAGCATTGCAATACCTAAGTCAATTCATTAACTATTTGGAAATGTGTGTGTACACACACACACACACACACACACACACACACACACACACAGGCTCTCTCCATGAGTCTACCTAATTAAATGTAAAAAAGGCACAACATCTAAGACATAAAAGCAACACAAATGCCCACCAGCTGATTAACATATAAACAAAATGTGATGCACACATACAATGGGATATCATTCAACCTTAAAAGGGAAATCTTGTCACACTCTTAACACAGATAAACCCTGACAATATTTTTTAACTGAAATAAGGTTAAGTCACTATATGATTTTATTTATTTGAGCTACAAAAGTAGAATATACTTAAGAAACAAAAGGTTAGCAGGGGCAATGTAGAGTTCTTCAATGGATATGCAGTATACTTTTGACTTTGCAAGACGAAAAAGTTCTGGAGATCTTGTACAGAACAATGTAAAATTTCCTGACACTACTGAACTAACACTTTAAAACCAGTAAGATTTACTTAGCATTATTTATAATTTAAGAAAAAGTTAGCTATTATATGAGGCATGAATTAGTTTAAAAAATTACTAGGCACAGTAAATCAAACTCATTTTGAGCACTCTTGAGTGTCAGTCAGTTCCCAGAACCCACATAGTGCTCACAACCATCCATAATTCCAATTCCAGGGAATTCAAGACCTCTTCTGGCCTCCATGGGTACAAAGCATATTATACATGGTACATGCAGGCAAACTGTCATACATCTAACAATGTTTTTAAAGAAAACAAATATAAAGGGAATCTGTAATAGATAAATCTTTACAAGACTGATGTGAGGAAGAAAGTAGTTCTTCCCAGAAGACTTAATAAATCTAAAGTGAAATGGACAATGGACAAAATAGAATGTTTCTGAAATCATATCCAAAAATGTGTTAAAATAGTAAATAGTAAATAATATCAAGTATTCTAAACACAGATTAATGTTAGGTCATCTATCACTGCATGTGAACAGGGGAGTAGAGAGCTTAATAACCATTTAAATACACATCAAAATGCATTTCAGTTGGGTGCGGTAACACACATCTTTATTACCAGCACTAAGGAGACTGAGGCAAGAAGACAGAGTTTGAAGCAAGCCTGGACAGTATGACCAGACCCTATCTCAAACAAATAAATAGACAAGACCCACAGATACAAATCCCCAATAAAAATTTTTGATAAATGTTATTGTTTCTGGAAAAACTTAAATGAGCTAACAGAAAGATACACTATATTGCTAAAAAAATAGTTGCACTATACTTAATGGTGACACAGCTCTATTTCAGTAAGGGAGGACAGGCTCCATTAGCTCTGATAATGGACATTTGGGGATGCTTAAAACTGACACAGTAAGAGAGAGAGAAAAAAACTTGGCATAAAAACTGGAAAACAAGACAGAAATAATACATTGGAGTCAACATGACAATTTAAAAACTAAGAATTCAGTTGTCATGTAGAAGATAAAAATATCAAAATCAAGTGTCCATATTTCAACAGTAACTGGAAGGTATAAAGAAAGAAAAGATACAATTCATGACAGTAATAAGAACTATAAAACAATCCACACTAAGTGTGGAAAAGCTGTATAAAAACTGAGTTACTTGTCAGACACGCTGATGCACACATTTAATCTCAGCACTGGGGAGACAGAGGCAGGCAGAATTCTTGTGAGTTCAAGGCCAGCGTGGTCTACACAGTGAAGTTCCAGGACAGGCAGGGCAACATAAGGAAACCTGGAGCTGAAGACGACTCAGAAATTAAGACACTGGCTGTAGTTTCAGAGGACGCAGGTTCAATTCCCAGCACACACATGACAGCTCACAACTGTCTGTAACTCCAGTTCCAGGGGATCCCACACCCTTACACAGACAACATGCAGGCAAAACACCCATGCACGTAACTGTATTTAAAAAAAAAAAAAAAAACCCACACGTTATATAACTGCATAACTTTAGTAGAGAAAGATGAAGAGCCTGAAAAACAGAAGCACATTTTGTTTATGGGTTAGACTTTTCATAGTGTTACACATCATGGCATAATGTATATCCTATCAAAACAGACATAAAAATATTTGTGGCAATTTGCAAAAGATAATTCTAGAGCATATCTGGCAGGTTAGAATCCAAATTCTAGACAAACAAGATCAGTGACTGACAACTATCTTCAAAGACATTAAAGAAGCCTAGAGTATTACACATAATCACATGAAACCAGATACTCAGGACTTTTCAATTAAAAAGACAGCAATTTCTAGAGGATGAGGAGATGGCTCAGTAGGAAAAGCACTTCCTGTGCAAGCATGAGAAACAGAGTTGGATCCCCAACATTCATGTCAAAGCTGGGCGGGCATGGCAGCCCATCTGGTAATCCTGGTCATCTGGTAACATATAGGAAGCAGAAATGTGGTAGATCCCTAGAACAAGCTAGCTAGCTATACTAGCCAAATCAGTGAGTTCTAGGTTCAAGCAAAAGACCCAGATTTATAATGCAGTAGGGAGAACAATCAAGGAATAGATCCTGAACCTCCACAAACACATGTCCATGTCACCAGCACAGACAGACAGACACACACACACACCTCACCAAACCTCAGCAATTTTACAAGCGTCAACCAATGATTAATGCTGATGTGGACAGGGAATAAAAGACTGATATTTGGGCATAGTAAACAAGTAAACACACACACCCCTCTTTTTTAAGTGTTAACAACAGGCTTCAAAATCCACTGAAATACTTACTGCTAAAGCTTAGTGAAGAATCAATACAGGACTTCTGTTTCTCATCCTAGTCAACTTAGAGGTAGAAACGGAAAGGTAGAAGAGGAGATGTGGAAGGGCAAGTCTCCCTCAATAATCCAGAGTTGAAGAATCTACTTTGAAACCTGAAGGGTAAAATCAAGAAAAATCAAGAGGGGCTACAGACAGCTCAGTGGTTAAGAGCACTGGCTGCTCTTCCAGAGGACCTGGATTCAATTCCCAAAATCCTCATGGCCGTTCACAACTACCTGTAACTCCAGTTCCAGGGGATCAGACACCCTCTTCTGACTTTCACAAGCCACATGCAAGTAGTGCGTAGACACAACTACAGGCAAAACATCCAGATGCATAAAATAATAAAATAAAATGTTTAAAGAAAAAGACGTCAAGAGCCAAGGGAAGAATATCCTAGGTAAAAGACCCCACTGCAGGACCTTCTGGGTGAGAATGACAAGAATGAGCTAAAAGGGATACAAAATGAGACTACAACAATGGAAGCAGTCATTAAAAAAAGTCTTGCAGACGAAATTAAGAGCTTCAATTTTATTCTAAGAACAGTACTCAAGTAATGACCTATATTTCAGCAAGATTAGCCACTTGTTACATGAGGACTGGATGAGACAGAGGGAGTAAAGATGGGAAGGGGAAAGGAGAGATGAGGGGAAAGAGGGTAGTGTGCCTGCCTGGAAGGTAGTATGAGGAGGGTAGTATGAAACCTAAGTATGATGACAGCCAGCCTAACGGATGGTCACATCAAACGCACAATGCTCTCCTTTTTCATTGTCCTACCATGTCATTTTAGCAATGGAAACCATTCCATGAGACTCGGGTGAGAATAATTTCCCCTGGCTCACCTTCTACATAGCAAACATTGCAGGTCCTGAATGACGCATCTTTTTCAAGGATGAAACCTAGACCCAAGCTGGGCCAACAAAATTAATTCAGGAAACCTGTAGAGACATTTTCTCTTGTATTGATTAGCTAAAAGGACAAGGTGATCCTAGAACTTTGTAAGGTATTAATTATCCCCCAAATACACACAATCAGTCCTTCTTGCAATGTAAAGCCAGTTCCCCTACCCACAAGCTCTATCTGGACACACAGTCAAATAGCAAGACTAAATACTAAATTATGAAATTAAGTTCTGACCAACAGGATATAAACGAGAAGGAATAGTTATAATTCCTTGGTGAGTTCTTCAAAGGAAGCTCTCCATAACCACCCTTCTGTTTCCTATTTCTCACAGGATGCATATTAATTCACCAGCACAAAATAACATAGACTGGGTGGCTCCGACAGGATTCACTTTCTCCCAGTTATGAAGGTTAGAAGTCTAAGGCCAGGCTGTCAGCAGATCTGGTCCCTTAGGAGACTCCTTGCCTTGATTGCAGATGATCACCTTCTTCCTTCATCTTTACTTGGCCGTTTTTCCTGTGTGCACATCTGGTTTCTGTAACTAAACTTCCTCTTATAGGGAAACCAGTCAGACTAGAGGACCCGATTTAATCTTAATTACTCTGCTATATACATTAGATTTTTGTTTTTTCAGATCAAGTCAACACTGCAAGGTAAAAGAGCTATCAAAATGTTCTATGCTGATGGAGATATTCTGTATCTACACTGTTTGATATGGTAACCAATGGCTCTACATGACTACTTAAAAGTTAGTTTAAACATTAAATAAAATTATAAACTCAGACTCTTAGATGCCACTAACCCCATTTCAAGGGCTCAGCAGCCAAAGTCTATGTGAGGCAGCACAACTTAAGAGGTGACAGAGTAGTAAAAACTACTATATCTGTGATCTGAACTTATATCTACGCATGTTTACAAGGACTATGCCTGGAGTATCAGAGAAAGAGAGTACACAAAAACAAAAAACAAACACCCCCCCCCCCGACACACACACACACACGATACACATGGCTACAAAGCAATGATGTTCCTAGGATTGTTTTAACTTTCCAGTGCCTACTACGTTTCAGACATGGTCAAGAAAAAGTCACCCAAAAACAAAGTAGAGGACATAGACAACAGTGAAAAAACAAACCTCCCAAGGGAAAAAGTCGAGTCAAACTACAGAACTTGCACAGTTGCCAGCATATAGCTCTCACAACTGCTGTCCCAGAAGGAACTCATTAGGAATATGGCCCAACGACTGCTGTGTGCTTCCTTTCTCTTCTTCTCTAAAGATCAGTTACTCTGTTCCTCATCTCCACTGCACAATGGGTTAGGCAACAGAGACTTTTTTTCTTTTTTCTTTTTTTTTGCTTGCAGAGTACTGAACTGGTGACATCTACTTTGAGCTGTATATAATAGCGGGGTGGGGTTTTGAACTGATTTACTTAAAGGAAAGATTAGGTGTGCGAAGAAAGGTATATACAAATGTTGGATGGCCAGAAGCCTGAGCTCAATTGTCAAGAACAAAGTTTAAACTGGAGTTGTAAACTTTAAGATGACTGGCATATAGATAATATAACAAAAGAGAAGAAGAGACAAAATCACCGAAGATCAGACTCTAAACAATACACACACAAAAAAAGCAGTAACGTAAATACTCATAGGACGTGCACTGATGTGGAGAGGGGGGAAGCAAAAAAGAGATCAACTAAAGGCAGCTGCTAGTAAACACAGGAACAGGAGAAAAAGAAACGAGGAAAGACTGGAGTTCTTTTAAGAAGCAGGGCTAGTCAACTGCTATGGAAAGAGTAGGAAAGAAATGAACACAATCAAATCCTACATCCAAAAGGAATACCAAGTTACCTCTGGAAAGCAAAACACTTAGTACCAAGAAAAAAGTTCTAAGAATCTTTCACATATGGGACCAAGGAAGGTCTCTTGTGTGGAGTGTTTTATGAGTCATAAAATAATAATTTACTAGCAAAATACTTTTTCATATTGTGAAAATATAAAGAGAATATGTGGAACAATATAAAGAATACCCATAAATATAAATAGCACACACAAATCACCAAGACAAAGCAGCACAATATGTAAGGGATGAAAGAGGAAATTCAAACAAAAACATAAAACTTTAGTCAATGTTGACAATTATGAAAATATAAATACTATTTTTAATAAATCATTAAATATCAAAGAAAATCACATCTGGTACATTCTCATACACTTCTGATGACAATGAACCTTGGGGCAATTAAACTAAGAATTATAACCCAATTTTATATGGGTCCAACATAAATAGCTACAAATAAAATCTTTTAAGATATGAGTTCTGCCAGGCGGTGGTGGCGCACGCCTGTAATCTCAGCACTCAGGAGGCAGAAGCAGGTGGATCTCTGTGAGTTCGAGGCCAGCCTGATCTACAGAGCAAGATCCAGGAAAGGTGCAAAGCTACACAGAGAAACCCTGTCTCGGGGAAAAAAAAAAAAAAAAAAAGATATGAAGTTCCAAACATTTTCCAGTGTAAGTAGCCAAAAGGATTATTTATGTAATACTGATACTTGGAACATGGCTTCATGAAAAATCTACATGTGAGACTCTAAAACTTATACAACACACGCTACTGTAGAGTGGAAAACATAAAGAGCAATACCAAGCTTCTGCCTTTAGTCCTGACAGTCCTACACTCTCAACTACTCCACTAGTTGAAGGTAAACAGTCATAACAGAGTCATAACAGGCCTTCTCTGATACCACGTACTTTCTCAGAGGCACTTTGTAAAAGCTAGATCCAAATAAAGGGATGTCAGATTCACAGATCTTTCTGAGTATCTAATAAAAAGTTGCATATAACTGGATGGGCTGGGCAGAAAAGGATAAAAAAAACTAAAATAAACAAATAAATCTTGTAATTTCAGGCTACTTACTCTATCCAGACTCCAAATCAACATCCCCTATTTTAAAGGAAATATATTCCTTTTAGCACAATAAAGAATAAATGAGTGATAAACAAATGAACCTTTTTTTAATCAAACAAACCCATGTCAAATCCCCTCACAAGGTCACTTAAATAGATTTTTTAAACTAGTATCTTTGCCTGTAAAATGAATGTACTAACATTCAAAAAAACAGGGAGGGGGTTGCTACTGTCTGGAGGTCAAAGGACTACCTGAGGGTTAGTTCCCTGCTTTCACCACCTGAGTTCCTGGATCAAACTCAATTCATCAGGATCCCACAGCAAACCTCTCTACCCTCTGAGCCATCTCACTGGCTCTGTCACAACATTCTCAATACTTCTGAAATTCACATTCCTTAAACAGAATATAAAATTAACCGTGTGTGTGTGTGTGTGTGTGTGTGTGTGTGTATAAAATATAATTTAATCTAATTCTTACATTTTACCAATCCCTGTTTACTCACTGGTAAATTTTTAGCTTAGATGTCTTAAAACAGTTTTACTTACCATTGCTTATTCAATGCAGAATAGTAAGCATACAGTAAGTACTCATTTGTTTGAATAATGAAATAAATGTGACACCCACTTCATAGGGTTATGGTGAAAATAAAATGAGAAACATGGAAACTTTATTAACTCCTTTCACTTTCTTAACAATGCTATAAAGTAGGCTCTATTATCACCATTTACATATAAGAAAATGAGCCAGAGAGATGAAGTAACTGGACCAAGACCACAAAACCAGTAAGGTATGGATCAAAGAACTGAATACAAACTCCACACACAGTCCACCCTCATAAGCATCAGCTAAGTCTTCACACACAGTGGGTACTCAAGTACAAGTTTTCACTATGTTGTTAGAATATAAATGTAAGCAGGAGGTTTAAAGCACCTATCAGGCATCCAACAGTCAATGACAATTGTTTTAAGTTAGGGAAGTTTCATAACTCATGGTTTCCTAAATGAACTCTGGATTCTCCCTAGAAATGGTACTAATTAACTGAACATGTCTGTATGCTGTTCCTTTTTTGTTCTGTTTTTAATCAAGTCCTCTTTAAACAGAAGATAAGACAATAATATTTCAAAGATTGATCATCTATAATAATCACAAATAATGCTGTATCAGTTGAAACAGAACTGGGAACAGTACAGGCAAGTCCTTTTGGCCATTCTGAGATTTCATGCATTTACAACAGAGAAACCTAACATTTTTTAATTAAAAAAACAAACAAACAAAAACTACTTTCAAGAGTCTAACTTGAATATTTTTCCCTTCTCTCCTCTACCTTTTTTATAGCTGAAAGTCTAACACTTGGGCCCACTGTCTAAATCCCTTCACTAAGTGTATCTCTTATGTAAAAACCACACCTTTTCTACACATATAGGTAGAATTCTGATTGACTTCTACCATGCTTATATTTTCTGCCTCCCTCTTCAACAAAAACACTGATCTTGCACTTAAAATATCTTTTATTTCCTCCCTCTGAATTCTGCTTTAAAAAAAGCTGTCTTCCACTCATATCAAAAGTGTGTTCAATAAAATGCAATGCTATTTCTGAAATGAAGCATAAACTTGCAATTTCACTTTTTTCTTGTAATATTCAATTTAGTACTCTAATTTCAAAAGAAATAAAACGTGGGTTTTTTACTCGGAAATATATTTTGTTCTTTACTAGTCAGTGGCCCACTGAAAGCTTAGAAAATTATATTTTCAACTTAAACCTAAGGTCTTGTGTCAAACAGAAGGGAAGAGAGACAGAGACAACTTTCAATTGTGTATGTTCTTTCCAGGTACAACTGAGGCTATGCAAACATCGGGACATTACCATCCTGTTCTGAAACACTTAAGGGATACCTGCTCTAATGTACAAAGAGGAATTGCAACCAGGTACTTAAAGCTGTTGTTTAAATCCATTTTCCTTTTCTTCCCTTTTTCCTCTTTCAAGAGACAATATCCAGCTAACATCTCTTCAAAACCACCAATGTATTTTTGTGACGTTAAATCATCCTTCACATCCATCATCAAGTTAAACACTGCAAAAGTATAAGCTTTCATATTCCCTTCTAATCTTCTGATGAAGAAGAATTCTTCTTTACTGAAGAATTAGTTCAAGAATCATGTTATCTGCATTTTTAAACTGTGTAAGCTAAAACAATGAATTTAGAGAAAAGGGTTAAAAAAAAAAAAAAAAAGTACATTTCCAAAGTCCTGAAAATTAAACTTCTGATGCCATGTCAGGACAAAGAAAGTGGAAAGAAGCATTGCACAGCTCATCCATCTGACTTATAGTGTACAGCACCCTAAGGTTTTCCTCTTCACCTTGATCAAAGAATGGAGGCAAGTGCAGAGAGAAAAACTACTCCTTTTTGTCTTTCCTATTCATCATGTGTTGTACACATTTTTAATGGCTCAACTTTCTGACACATATTTCACTCAACAAATGACAAACCTATTGCTTATGCTTGTGCAGATGGCATAACAAAACCCATTAAGAATCAACACTATCTTAGTTGGAGTAAGTTAATACATATAATAATTATTTTCAGAAGAAAAAAATCCAACCTACAAAATTAACATATCTACCAGCTTGAGCCATTTACAAAGAATTATTAGGCACGTTCCTTCCAGTGGAGGAAGCTACCTAGGTATGTCCAGTTTGCAGCAGAAAATTCCCGAAAGTCTGTGACCTTGTTCCAAACCAGAGCTGAAGGTTAGAAAACTTACAATCTTCATACTGCATTTGGCTCACAGCTGCTAAACCTGAAATTCAGCACCAGATTTTGAAAATAGGTCAGAAGGGAGACACAAGGAAATAAATCACTTTCAAAGTACTGTTCTGAGTCTCTAAAAACACTGATTTCTACTTTTGCAACTATCAGATACAACCAGTTTCTTTTAAGCCTCACTGTCCTTATTTCTGTTTAATAAAAAGGCTAAGCTGAAGTAAGGGAAAATGCTTCCCACTTCTGAAATTTATAAAACTGGTTAATTCTAAGCATCAAAACAGAAAAGGATTCCATCACATCTTTCTAACTACCCAATCAAACCTACCACAACAGGCCAAACAGAGTAACAGAAGGGAGAAGTTTTGGTGTATATATTCCTACTCTTAGAAGTCTACCATGTGGCTTCATCTAGGGTAAAAGTGAGTTATCTATGGTCTTATTGCTAACAGGTGAATCTCCCTTTCCAAAGTGTTTCTCTATTTAAACAGAACCTAGATGGGAAGAAGAAAAAACAAAAGAAAGAAAGAAAAAAATTATCTCAAGAACAGGCTCTTACCAGACTTCATGTCTGGGGAAGGAAGGAAGTGGCAGGTAGTAGTTCTGGTTAATTAAATTAGTCTTCTCTCTTATAACTAAGTTTTAATCAACTCTTACAGCTGCCTTCCTCCACAATGACATGTTTAAAGAAAGCTTCCATTTCAGAGCACTGACAAGAGGGTTAGATTCGGTGTTAATAACTGCTAAGTTTTAGTTGGCTATCAGTATGGTTCACTAAGCTTTTGGGTTAAAAGGCCTTCTTTGAGGAACAAGATCCTACAACGCCGCCTGTCTGTAGACCCAGGAAAAAAACTATTAACAGTTATGAAACCAGATCACTAGGACAAATCATAAGGCCTCCCCAATCACTACAACCAAGCCTAGGTGCAAAGCAGTCGCTTTTTCCTCGTGTATTTGAAAAGGAAAAAGGGGGGAAAAAGAAAAAAGCGGGATCTGGTTTAATTATTTCTTACTAAGGGAGAGCCTGATGATGTATTTACGCATGCACGTAGAGCATCAAGCAGAATTTTTATGTACTAAGTCATTTGTAAATGCATACGGATAGAAGATCGGTTCACCCAAAATCTTTCATAAATCGAGGAGGGTAAGATTACTTCATAAGCCACAACAGTTTATTAAGGAAAAAAAAAAAAAAAGCCCTGCAGTAAAACAGTATGGAAAAGTACAGCTTCTCACGTGTCTCTCCCAGACACAAATACTTAGCTCCGAGCCCATTACACCCTCAGCACCCCTCCAGAACTGCTCTGCTCCACCTTACACTGACAGAAAACTACCAACCTCGCAGTCGTTCCCCAAGAGACTCTGCTCCCCTACCTATTATCTTACCCCTCCCGCCTTAGCTCCGCCCCCGGCCCCGGGAATGAGGTGGCCTTCCTGGCCCCAGAGAGACCACCCTCCTGCTCCGACGTGCAACCCGGGCGTCTCGGCAATCCCTCCGCCCCGAACCGTGCGAAGCATCCCAGGATAACAAGCTCCTTCCTCACCAACTCCCTGCACTCTGTGGTCCTCCCACCCCCACGTGTCAGCTACCCTCCCCCACACCCCCACACCTCACGACTCAGGCCGAGCAAAGAAAGGGGGCAGTCGGAAGCCCGGTGGCTCCTTCGCCAGGGCAGATCGAGACCCAGAGCACTCGCTCCCGCCGCCAGTCCCCCCTCGCACCCTCGGCCCTTCACGGCCCCTTCCTCCCTCCTCGAGGTGAAACCAGGCCCTTGCCTCAGAAACCTCCTCTTCCTCGTCGTCGTCCTCCTCCTCTTCCTCGCTGTTGTTGCTGCTGGTGCCGCCGCCGCCGCCGCCGCCTCCTCCGCCGCCGCCGCCGCCGCTGTTGTCGCTGTCGCTGCTGCTCTCGCTGCTGCTGGGGGGTCGGCAAGTCCGGTTCCGCTTGGCCTTGTGCTGCTGCTGCTGCTGCGGCGGCTGCTGCGGCTGCTGCGGCTGCGGCTGCAGCTGCTGCGGCGGCTTCTTCTTCAGGAGCAGGTCGCAGACTCGCACCATCCCACGAGGAGACGAGGCCGAGCAAGCCCCGCCGCCGACCTCCGCCGCCGCCGCCGCCGCCGCCGCCGCCGCGGGGGGGGCCGCCACTGCCGCCGCCGCCGGGGGGCTCCCTTCTCCCTCAGCCGCCGCCGGAACCGTCGCCTTCTCCATCCCCGCGGGAAGAGGGGGGGCGCGGGCGGGGGAGGGGCGTGGGGGCTCCGCTCTACCGCGACTTCGGCCGCGCCGGGGCCGACACAGCGCTCCGGGCCGCCGCTGCCGCCGCCGCCGCCACCACCGCCTCGGTCACCTCTACTGCCGCCGCCGCCGCCGCCGCCGCCGCCGCTCCGCCAGCTCTCACCTCGTCTCGCGATACTAAGGGCGGGGAGCTCGGCGATGGGAGGGAGGGAGAGAGGGAGGGAGGGAGAGAGAGAGAGGAGAGCGAGCGGGAGAGCGGGAGGGCGATATGGTGGGGGGGTGGGGGGGGCGAGGCGGAGCGCGATCGCCGTGCCCCGGGAAAGCCGAGCAAAGCGTCCCGAAGGAGGCGCCGGGGAAGTGTGCCCGGCGTGGCTTCCGCCGGGAAGAAACGGGGTCTGAGCGGGGACGGCCGGCAGGGGCCGCGGGCGAGCAGGCGAGCGGGCGGGCGGGCGAGCAGGCGAGCGAGCGCCGGGCTGGCTTGTCTTCTCCTCGCTACTTCCCCCACACACAGCCCTGCAGCCCTCCCTCCTTCCTTCCTGGCTTCTGATTAGAACGCAGCCGCAGGCGGAAGCGCCAGTGACGCCATCAGCCGGCGCCGCGGCGGCCGCGCGCCGATCGCCGCTTCCCGGTCCAAAGTGCGGATTCGACGGGCGCGGAGTCGGGGTGGGGGTGGGGGGGTCCCCCGCGGGCGTCGAGGGGGTTCAGGGGAGCCCACGCTGCGGAATGGAGAGCCACTGGGCCCGGGCGGAATGGGGGACGAGCGCGAAAGCTCGGGGCAGCTATGCTAGTGGGAGGCCCGGCGTCCAGATCCGGGAGGTGGGGCCTCGCCCCGGACCTCCTGGACAGTCTTTGCTGCCTGGCCATTTTTCTTCAGAGGGCTTTGGATCTTCAGCGATGACTTGGTGTAAGGAGAGAGACTCCTATCGGGTTCCTCTCGGCTGTATCTTGCAGCGGTCATGTCCTCACTTTCTACAGCTCCCTCGCCAGAGTCTTCTCGATCATAAACTTCCCGAACCTGAGTTTTACACGTTTGTAATAGGAATTTAGCGGAGACTTAAGACCATACAGTTCTGAAGAGGTAAATTAGGGAGCTGTGCCAGCGTTCTATGCTTCTCTCGGTCTGCCTTCTGAGTTCATTTTAAGTGCCTGAAGAAAACATGCAGACCGTTTGAAATGTAGCTTTCCTCTTGAAACAGGCTCCAGTGTAGCCCAGGCTAGCCTTGAACTGGAGCTCGTCCTTACTCTGCCTCCCAAGTGCTAAGTTGATACAGGTCTGTACACCCACCATGTCGTGTTCATGTAGCTTATCGAACTCGGAATTAGCCATTTCTGGTCTAGTACGAGTAGTGGCATAAGGAAAACGAAGCAAACATCAAAGACAGATGTACTGGCACGAGATAAAAAATGAATGCCTAAACTGACAGAGTTGCCATTTTAAGACTGCTAAGTTTAGCTGAGTGCCTGATTTTTTTTCCCATTTTCTTCTTTTTAGCACTAGCATACCATATGAAATGTGGGCAGTTGCCAGTACTCTACTGAGTACCACAGAAGAATTGGGGATGACTAAATCAATTCATTCAAGCAAAAACTCATCATGTGCCTACTATGTGCGTAATCTGTGAAATCAAACTCTGTTTCCAGGGGCTGCTCTGAATAGTGGGTGCTGTGTAAATATACATATAACATGCTAACCATCTGCCTGTTACTTTCCACTGTTTGCTCAATTCTGGTACAGAAAAAGAAAAAACCGATTAGGTATCGTACTACCTTAGATTGTATGTTTTGGCTGGATCTTGTCCATTTCATATATTCTGCAGCACCTTTGTCTCACTTTCCACTTGAATGCCTTTTGCAATCTTTAAATCCCAGCCCCATTGCATTATATATGACTGACTTCACATTTCACAAGAAGACTAAGGCCACTGACTACAAATTCCTTCCATTTTACAGATGCTAGAAATGTGCTGGTCTTTTGTCAGTGTTGAGAGAATGACAAAACTCCTTGTCATTATGCAAGGTTCAACTCTCTAACTATATTCCAGTTCCAGTCCCCCCACCCTCTTTTTTCTGATTTTAGTCCTTCACAAATTGTGGCTCTTTTTTGTAACTTTTACTCAGTTTCATTCTTTCACGGGGATTTTCTTTTAAAAAATAATTAGATCTGGTGTCCTTTTTGCTATCAAAATGTACTCATCAAGTCTTGGTAGTATTCTATATCCTGCTATCAAAATTGCTCTCTAATGCAGTTGTATTACTTGGGAAGAAAATCTTGCTTTATTGTTTAGAAATGAGGTGATGACCTTGTTGGGACTTTGTCAGATAAGGCCAAACTACTACAATACTCAAGTCCCCTGGAATGGCTTTTATCTATTTTTAAATAGTTTTTGTATTTAATATATTTTTTTTAATATTTTCTCCATTTGGTAGCTGTGTAGGCAATACTGGCTGGCCATTAATTTCTTCCTGGGCACACAGATAAACTAAATCTCACGTTTTCTTCATGTTCTTATGTCCAAGTGATCGAGTTCTAGAAAAGGTATGAATGGCACAATATGTTCATTTTCAGGCTTGATGAAGTCCTGTCGAGCTTATGTTCCACTACCTTGATACCAGTGAGCATGTAACCTTGAAACCATATGCTGCTGATCTCAGAATCAGAAGAGAGTTTGAGTAGCTGAAGCACTGTTGTAACAAGAGGGCTACCCAGTTAGAAACACGCTTTTTTGTACTTCTAGCAAAGAAACTTGAGATTTGAGAATTAACCATAATGCAGAAAATATGTATCGAGAATTGAATACTGCTAAGAAAACAATACGTTAGGTAGGTATCGGGTTGGTTAATGACAATTAGGCAATGTGTTGCAGTGCAATGTCTATTCTTCAGTCAGCCAAACGTAGAACTAAGTGTTTCTGTTTGGGCCTTTGCCTCCAAAACTTTCAACTAAAAAGTAAATTTAGAGATAATGCAGCTGAGTTATCTGTCTCCTTGCCCTCAAATCTCATGTCAGTGGGTGGTTCCACACTAGAGCTTATTTGTCAGACTTTGTTAGCAGTGTGTGTATGTTCATCAAGAGATGCATGAAATGATTGGGCCAGGCTTTTCCAGCAATACTTTTTTTTTTTTTTTTCCTATTTTCAACTCTCCACTCCTACACTTTCAGATACAATTCCAGGGTAATAGCTTATTAACTTAGGTAGACTGCTGGCTACATGCAATACATGTTGGAACACAAGGCATCAGATTAATAAATTATCTCTGCTTTTGGCTTCTAAACCACATTCACCAAAACGTCAAAATGATTAGCTGCCAACTAAAATTTCACCAGAATTGTGCTACCTGAAATACCAAATCTTCCAAAGTCCTATGATTGTTTAGTTCTAACACACTTTGTGGACAAATTGCTTTCCAGAAGAGAAAACAAGACCACTAACATAAGAACTGTGAACCTGATCTGCTAGTTCAATGTGCCCTCAGTCTTGACCAAGAAACCCATACCACACAAACCCCCCGGTGTTTACGATGCAGTAATTGAGCAAAACTTTGGTATGTCTTTCATTTGAGAAGACAGTATTTCAGTTGTCTGTGGAATAATTCCCTTGTCTTGGACTATGATACTTTTGAAATTTTTATGTATAGAAAGAACATCCAAAGAATAGGGTTTAGTGAACAGTTGTTGGTTTTATTTAATTTTTACCCATTTTTTTTCAGGGAATGCCTTTTGTCTACCTGAGGAGGCTGTCAATTACGTGATTCTTTTGTCTCCCTCCCACAAAGACAAAGGTATGGTTTGGAAGTCAACAATAAAAGGTTTGCTAAAGTTGCCATTGCTGCTAGTCACCTTTGAAACAGTGCAGAGTAAGCCCATTTATCCATCCGTGAAAACACTGGGATCAGGTAAGAGTAATAGAGTCAGAGTCCAGATACTGCCCTTTAAAGCTCATTGCCTTTTGTAAGTGAGCAAGAAGTCTGCCTCTCTGCCCAGCTGTTATACCATCCTCACCTAAGCTACTTTAGATAAACTCTTCATTTGTAGCATCCTAGGTTCATGTAGTTTTCTCAGGAGCATAGATTCATTTTAGAGAATGTTAATGTCTAGGGTTTCTATTGCTGTAAAGAAACATCATGACTATAGCAACTCTTATAAAATAAAACATTTAATTGGGGTGGCTCACTTATAGTTTCAGAGGTTCAGTCTGTTATCATGTCAGTGTGCAGGCAGATGTGGTGCTGGAGTAGTAGTTGAGATACCTACATCTTGCAGGCAACAGGAAATCAACTGAGACACTGGGCAATATCCTGAGCATAAGAAACTGCAAAGCCCGCCCCCACAGTCACACACTTCCTCCAACAAAGCCACACCTCCTAACAGTGCCCCTCCCTATGAGATAATGGGGGCCAATCACATTCAACTACCACAGTTAACAAGGATTGCCCCTCTCTATCTTAGTGCATTTTTTTTTTCATTACAGAACTAAAATACGGGTTGGGGATTTAGCTCAGTGGTAGAGCACTTGCCTAGCAAGCGCAAGGCCCTGGGTTCGATCCTCAGCTCTGGAAAACAAACAAACAAATAATTAAAATAAAATAAAATACTGGAGGTGGACTGCCTTAAAAAAAAAAAAAAAAAAAAACACCTGTTTATGTAGCTTACAATTTGGAAGCAGAAAAGTCCAAGACTGGGTATTCTTACTAGGTGAGCCTCTGGTGAATATTTAACAGCGCCATGGTTGGAGTAAGCATGAGAGCAAGGCATCGCTTCTTCAAACAAAAGAACTATTCATGGGGTTGGTCCAGTTTACTCTCGCTCATGTGAAAATATTCTTAGTCCCTTTAAAAGGTAGAACTTTGACTTATATACCTATTAGGGCCTACTCATTCAAATGTCACACCAACACATGTTACTCTAGAAGATACTTAACCCATATCCAAACTGCAGTATCCCACCACAAAGATACTTTGTCATCTTCCTTTGAGAAACTATACTTAACTTGATCAAGGAAGATGATGGGTTGGTTGGTTGTGTTTTATGAGCCAAGGTCTTGTAGCCTAGTCTGGCCTCAAATTTGCAATGTAGTGGAGGCTATCCTTGAGCACCTGATTGTAGGGTAAAAATGGGCCAAGGGAAAAACACCCCGCCCCTGACTAGACCTGGGCCAACGAAAAACACCCCGCCCCTGACTAGACCTGGGCCAACGAAAAACACCCCGCCCCTGACTAGACCTGGGCCAACGAAAAACACCCTGACCTTGACTTACCCCAGGATCAAAGATTGAAATCCCACCAATCCCTGAGTTTGTCCCAGAGTCAGGCTGCAGAATTTCACCAATCCCTGAGCACAGAATCCCTGAGCATGAAATCCCAACAATCCCTGAACACAAAAACCCACCAATCCCTGAACTTGCCCCAGAGTCAGGCTGCAAAACTTCATCAGTCCCGGAGCACAGAATCTCACCAATTCCTGAGATCCCTGAGCATGAAAATCCATCAGTCCCTGAGCACGAAATCCCACCAATCTCTGAACTTGCCCCAGAATCAGACCACAAAATTCCACCAATCCCAAGCCACCCTGGAAAGCACCCCCCCCCCCCCCCCACCCGCCCACCCAAGAAATCCTGTATAAGTTCTGAACCCTGTTCAGTTTGCTGCGTTTCTCACCTAAGGCAGCCATCCTTCCGCATTCTTCCTCCCCAATAAATATCGAATGAGATTTTGTTGTGTGGTGTGACATTTTCACCAGAGTGGAGCCCACCTGTAACAATTCGAGCAGAGCAGAACTGTAACACACTTTCCTTGGGGAAACTTTCCCCTGATGGAGCAGAGCTGTAACAACGTCTCTGGGAACCCCGCCCCCACGGCTAGAGCAGAATTGTTACACTTGCACTGGAGAAACCTTTGCTTGGAGCAGAGCTGTAACAACGTCTCTGGGAACCCCGCCGCCACTGCTAGAGCAGAATTGTTACACTTGCACTGGAGAAACCTTTGCTTGGAGCAGAGCTGTAACAACGTCTCTGGGAACCCCGCCGCCACTGCTAGAGCAGAATTGTTACACTTGCACTGGAGAAACCTTTGCTTGGAGCAGGGCTGTAAGTTCCTACACTTACAGTGACTGACTTTGCGGTATTCCTTGGCTCCAGACTGCGAGGATACCTTCCCACTGGAGCTACAGTGCTTACACTGAGCCTCCTGCTCCAGCTTCCCAATTACTAGGATCACAGATATGCACCATCACACACAGCTTTAGATTACAGTTTGAGCCCCAACTTTACCTGATGCTTTGGGTTTTAGCCATCGATTATTAAAGTTTCCAAGGGAGTCCCAATGTAAGAATTTCCTTTGTGTTGCCTAATTTCCAAAAGGTTTGCAAATAAAGGCCAAAATATCACCCTATTAGTGATAGTTGCCAAGTTGCCTGATGTAGCTTATTCATCACTAATAGAAATAGGAAAACAGGACTGGAGAAGTAAAGAGCACATCCTGCTCTTGCAGAGGAACTGAATGAAATTCAAGGTGTCCACGTTAGATGGCTCATAGCCACCTGTATTTACAATTCCAGGGGATCAAACACAAACACTTCTAACACACATATACACACAAAGACATAATATAAAATAAAACAAATCTTAAAACATTCAAATCATATATGTATATGTATATATATGTGTGTGTGTATGTATGTATGTATGTATGTATGTATGTATGAAGCAGGTTGCCTCCCAGAATAAGAAAAACTTATACCCACAGGTTCCAGCAATGTTTGAGAAAGACAGCATGAAGGATTGAAAGAGAATTTGATCTCTGGACAGCCTGATTATGTGATTAGAAAACAGCTTAAATCACACATTCTTCACAGATTTAGTAATTATACTACTCACTTGCCTCCGCACATGTAGAAAAGACCAGGAATGAATCATAAATCGTGATTCTTTTACAGAGCGCAACATCAATGGAAGCAGACAAGATTCTTTTCCCACTAGCCTCATTGACCATTTTCCTATTTCCCATCATAAACTTTTGACTATTATTTTATCTGCCTAGTCATTCTTACTAAGTATTTTATAGGTCTTTCTTCTTCATGATTCTTAAACTTCAGGAATTCCTCATAAGTTCAGACCTTTTTCCTTATTTTTATTTTGCCTCTCCCTGTATTTTCAGTTCCCCCAAAACATGCCTAAGGCTAATGATTCTACAGCCTTTATTCCTAACCCTGTTAAGATCCAGAACTACCAATGGACATTAGCATGTGTAAGATAATAGTTCCTGAACTTTTCTCCAATCTAAATATACTCAAGATTACTAAGTCCTATCCCCCTGTCCTAGTTAGTTTATATCAACTTGACACAAACTAGAATCATCTGAAAGGAGGGGACCTCAATTGAGAAAATACCTTCATAAGATCTTCCTGTAAGGTATTTTCTTTCTTTCTTTCTTTCTTTCTTTCTTTCTTTCTTTCTTTCTTTTTTTTTTTTTTTAAGATTTATTTATTTATTATGTATACAGTGTTCTGTCTGCACATATCTCTGCAGGCCAGAAGAGGGCACCAGATCTCATTACAGATGGCTGTGAGCCACCATGTGGGTGCTGGGAATTGAACTCATGACCTTTGGAAGAGCAAACACTGCTCTTAATCTCTGAGCCATTTCTCCAGCCCCATGGCATTTTCTTAATTAGTGATGGATAGGGGATGGCCAAGCCTATTGTGAGTGTGACCAGGCCTAGGCTGGTAGTCCTGGATTCTACAAGAAAGCAGGTTGATCGAGCCATGGAAGCAGCCCTCCATGGCTTCTGCATCAGCTCCTGCCTCCAGGTTTTTGTTTGAATTCTTGTCCTGACTACCTTCAATGATGAATCTTGCTGTGGCAGTCTAAGCCAAATAAACTCTCTCCTCCCCAAGTTTCTTTGGTCATGATGTTTTATCACAGCAACAATAACCTTAACTAAGACAGAAGTTGGTACCAGAATAGTGGGATATTGTTGTGACGGACTTAACCATGTTGATTTGGGGGAGGATTGTGAACAGACTTTGGAACTTTGGGCTAGAAAAGGCACTGAGTGTAGAGAGCTCTGTGAACTGTTCAGTGTGAGCTTAGACGATTAGAATGTTGAGAGCAGTGCAGACAAAGGAGGCCTGGCTTGGGAAGTTTGAAAGGGATGCAAAGACTCTCGGGACCTTTTGTGTGGCGAATCTGCAGTTCTGGTTAGCTGGGGATGAAGAATGTGCTGTGATTAACAAGAGACCAACCAGAACTACTAAAGCGGAACTTTGTTTTGCTGGTTGCCTGGGGTTGAGAAATGAGCAGTGATTAAGCAGAGACCAGCATCATTGAGGTGAATTCTTCTGGGAGTGTTTTCCTGAGAGCAAACTGAAGCTGTGTTCCAGAGGTAGCCAATGTTGTGCCTCACACTGGCAGCTGAACTTGGTAGTGTAAGAATCACCCAGGTGGTACTGGTTTTGAAGACATGAAGGGGTCTTGGAGTGCAGGTGAGGTTTGGCACTGTGTGAGGCTATTGGTGAAGGTGCAGCCTCAGTAGCAGTTGAAGAGCTGGGATTGAAGGGGTCATGCAGAGAAGTTGAGGCTTGGCACCATGAAGAGAGCCTATGAGAGACTATTGGTAAAAGTGTAGCCCAGTTGCAGGAGAAGACCCCAGCTGTACTATGGGGTGACCACCCAGAACCACAGCAGCAGTGGAATGGAGCCTAGAAGACAAGCTGTATGTGCTGCAGAGGGCAGAGCTGGAGAAGTGACCCAAGCCCTTTTTGGGGAGTCCAGAAGATCACAAGTGAATCCCAGGTAAGTGGACATTGAGTCGTTTGCACTTTGGGAGTTTGGCTTTGCTTTGTTTGTTCACATTGTGACTGTGATCTGGTTCTTCCCCTTGTATTTTTTATGGTATAGGAGTCCACAGCTGAGAGACTGAATTATATAAAAGATTTTTAGGTTTTAAAAGAAACTTCAGAATTTTTTTTTTTTTTTTTTTTTTTGGTCAGAGCTGAGGACCAAACCCAGGGCCTTGTGCTTGCTAGGCAAGCGCTCTACCACTGAGCTAAATCCCCAACCCCAAACTTTGGATTATTAAAGTGTCTGAATTTGTAAAAACTATGGAACTTTTAAAGTTTCTAAAATGTTTTATGTAGTGATGTTGATATTAATAGGTGCTCTTGAGAATAAACAAGAACAGAATGATTATGGCTTTTAACAGTGGTAGATATGTGTGTCAAGTTGAAAAGGAGTCAATTATCATGACTCGCTTTATGTCATCTTGACACAATTTAGAGTTGTATTGTTAGGGTCGGTGTACAAAACAGAGAGCTTCACTCCGATGTCGGGTCACAAATGAAGCTTTACTTTAACACGAGCTCGTGGGACACCAGCGCGAGGAGTAGCTGGTGACCCCGAGTTTGAGGCTCACAGGCCTTTTATGAGGCAGTTCTACCAGGGCAGGGGAGTGGGGTCACCCCGAGTGCAGACACCTGGACGCCAGATGTCTCCGCAGTCTTTCTCAGAGTCTGGGTAGGTAAACGAATTCCAAGCTTATCTAGCAAGGGGTTATTTGGCAAGCATTCTTTCTCAAGCAATTTATCTTGTAAACACAACCCCAGGAGTCATCCTGCAAGCATCCTGTTAGCAGAGCATGATGGGCTAACTTTTCTGGTATGGGGCGTGGGGGCAGAGTGCAGTATTTCCCACTGAATCTGCAATTAGCAGAGCTAGTGGGGGGGGGCCTTGTTTCCCTTACAATGGCCTTTCATTCCTCCCTTTCTCTTGTGCCGGTCTTTAATCCTAAAGGCCACTGCCAGATACCGGCTGGTACCGTTGTCTCAGGACCATCATCTTAACCCCATTTACCTGGGATCGTACAAGAACCGAGATTTGATTGAGGATACATGGTCCAATCATGAGGATAAGAATTAATATAATAAGTGGTCCTGTGAGGGCTGACAATAATGTAGTTGGCAGAGGTCCGGGTGCAAGTCAGGCCATCAGCCCCATAGTGGGTGCTGATTAGAGGTAATTTTTATATAATTTTTTCTTGGCCTGATATAACCTGCCAAGTCTGGGACACTGGTTGATGTGGGCTACTTGCAGTCGCACTGGCGACGAATCCGAAGCTTAAGAGGATTGTCAGTCCATTCCGCAGTCCAGGAGTCTTCTGGCACTTTGGCTGGCTTGAGGTGGGAGGCATGGATCCAGGCGGCGATCCCGTCCACCTTGACCGCCGTTGGAGTGGTCAGCAGGACTTGGTATGGTCCCTTTTACCGGGGTTCTAAAGTCTGATGCTGGTGTCTGCGGATGTATACGAAGTCCCCCATGTGGAACTGATGGGCAGCACTGTCCCTGCCGGGTTGGTATGCAGCGGACAGTTGCTTCCACAGTGTATGCTGGACAGATGCTAAAGCTTGCAGCCTGTCAGACAGAGGGGAAAGCATGATTTCTCTTTGTTGGAGGGTTAGGTTCTTAACTGGGGGTGCACACCCAAGGAGCAGTTCAAAGGGGGTAAGACCCATGAAGGAAGGGGTATTTCTAGCTCTAAAGAGGGCATACGGTAGGAGCATCATCCAATCTCAAGAGCCAGTCTCCATGGTCAATTTGGTTAAGGTCTCCTTAATTGTTCTCCTGTCCTGAGCTCTGGGGTCTATAGATATAATGTAATTTTTAATCAATCCCCAGTATTTTTGTTAGTCCCTGACTTACCTGGGCCATGAACGCTGGTCCATTATCTGACCCAATTACCTGAGGCAGTCCAAATCTTGGGAAGATTTCTTCCAGGATTTTTTAGCAGCTATTGCTGCAGTCTCCTTTTGGGTGGGGTAGGCTTTTACCCATCCTGTAAAGGTATCTACAAACATTAGCAGGTACTTTAGGCAATACTTAGCTGGCTTTATCTCGGTGAAGTCTGCTTCTCAATGCTGGCCAGGGCGGGTTCCTCATAGCCTTTTTCCAGAGGCCAGTTTTCCAGGATATGCATTTACCTGCTGGCCGGCCCAGCAAGCAGCTACCATCTTTTTTGTCATTTGTTTTTTTTTTTTTAGATGGGGAGAGGGTCTTATCTTTTGTAGTCAGCTGGATCAATTTTCTGCTTCCCAGATGGGTTAATTTGTGGATCCTTTTTAGAGTGTCTTTCAGAAGTTCTGGGGGTGGAGCCTCTTCAGGGGCTGGATCTTCCGGAGCTGAGGTGTGAAAGGCCAGGCTCCTTGGATCCCCGAGGGCAGCCTCCTTTGCCTCTTGATCGGCCTTTCTGTTTCCCGCAGCTACTGGGGAGTCTCCTTTTTGGTGCCCAGGGCAATGTACGATGGCCAGCTCTCGGGGTAACATTACAGCCTCTAATAGGGCCTTAATTTTTTAATTTTTAATTTTTTTTTTTTTTGGCTGAATTTAACAGTCCCCTCTCCCTGTATATGGCCCCATGCACATGCGCGGTTGTAAATGCATACCGGCTGTCTGTGTAGATGGTAGCCGGTTTACCGGCTGCCATGGTAAGTGCTTGGGTGAGTGCAATCAATTCGGCTTTTTTGAGCCGAGGTTCCCTCTGGGAGGCTGCTAAACCAGATGACCTTATTTTTGTCCACTACTGCCGCTCCCGCTCTCCGCTGGCCCTCATTTAGGAAACTGCTGCCATCTGTATACCATATCAGGTCAGGGTTGGCCATTGGTTGGTCCGTTAAATCTGTCCCCGGTTTCTTCCGCCAGAATGGCACCACAGTCGTGAACCGGCACCCCCTCCTCTCCTTGTTCAGCAATTGGGAGGAGCGTGGCAGGGTTTAAGATAGCTGGGGGCCCAAAGGTGATGCAGTCCCGGTCCAGAAGAGTCACCTGATAATAAGTGGCCCTAACATTGCTAAGCCATCAGTCAGGCGGCTGGCGGACAATGCTCTCCAATGCATGGGGAGCTATAACAGTCAGATGCTGTCTCAAAGTTAATTTGTCCGCGTCCCGCACCAGCATGGCTGCCGCAGCCACCGCCCTTAAACAGATTGGCCATCCCCTGGCCACAGGATCTAGCCGCTTGGATAGGTAAGCGGTTGGTCTTTTTCACGGACCGAGGGCTTGTACTAGGACGCCAACCGCCACCCCACCCTTCTCATGCAAATACAAAGTGAAGGGTTTACTCACATCTGGGAGAGCAAGTGCCGGAGCAGATAAGAGCGCCCTCTTTAACTTTTCGAATGCAGCCTGGTGTTCTTCCTGCCAAAGGGGGTCTTTTCTCTTAACAAGGGAGAGAAGGGCTCTGTGATGGCAGCGAACCCTGGAATCCAAAGCCGGCAGTACCCAGCTGCGCCCAGGAATTCACGTAACTGCCGGTGGTCCGTTGGAGCAGGTATGCTGGCCACGGTTCGCTTACGAGCGTCAGTGAGTCACCTCCTTCTTCCCTCCAAGGAGTAACCGAGGAAGATGACTTTGTTTTGGCAGATCTGCGCCTTCTTGGCAGACGCCCTACACCCCAGGCTGGCCAGGGTATCCAGAAGTTTCTCAGTCCCTTGTTTGCAGGCATCCCGAGTCTCAGCTGCCAGGAGTAGATCATCTACATACTGGAGGAGGGTGACATCAGGGGTGGTTTCTCGATACTCCCGAAGGTCTCGGTGTAGGGCCTCATCGAAGATAGTTGGAGAGTTCTTAAATCCTTGTGGAAGTCTGGTCCATGTCAGTTGCCCTGTCCCCCCTCCCTCAGGGTCTGACCATTCAAAGGCAAAGAGCTTTTGATAATCGGGGTGGAGGGGGAGGCAAAAAAAAGGCATCCTTTAAATCCAGTACAGTATACCAGTTGCGCTCTGGAGGTAAGGTACTCAAGAGGTTGTAAGGGTTGGGCACTGTAGGGTGAATGTCTATTACCCGGGAGTTTACTTCTCTCAGGTCCTGGACTGGTCTGTAGTCATCTGTTCCTGGCTTCCTTACCAGCAGGAGCGGAGTATTCCACTCTGATTGACATGGTTTCAGTATGCCCAGTTCAAGAAACCTCTTGATGTGGGGTTTTATGCCTTCTCGGGCTTCTCGACTAAGCGGGTATTGTCTTACTCGCACGGGTACCGCGGTGGGTTTGAGGGTGACCACCACCGGGGGTTGCTCCTTAGCCAGTCCGAGGCCCCCTGTCTCTGCCCACGCGTTAGGGAACCTATGAATCCACTCCTCGTTGTACGGTGAAACAGTGGCTACAGAGGCTTTTGCCACCGCTCCATACAGCCGGTATTCCTCAGCAGCTGGGAGTTCTAGCGTGAGGAGATGGAGGTCCCCTACTTTCGGGTGGGCAAATTTTAATTCTGGGCCCCAAGAGGTAAAGGAGATCTGAGCTCCCAGTTTTGTCAGGAGGTCTCTACCTAATAGGGGTGCTGTGACAGTGTAAGCCAAATAAATGCTTTCCTCCCCAAGTTTCTTTGGTCGTGGTGTTTCAACACAGCAACAGTAATCTTAACGAAGACACCCACCAAGTCCCTGTGTTTAATTACCTTTTTTGTTCTTATAGCTGCTCTTTAATTTGACTTCTTCTTACCTCCTTTTTCACCTAGACTGCGGCATAGTCCAATCTTCCTGCTTCTAACGCCCGCTACTCCACTGTATCCTCCATACCACCACCTGACTCATCCTTGCAAGAATGATTCAAATCTGAACAACAACAAAAAACAGCATATATTCATTATAGAGCATTAAGAAATATAAAAGGTGCCCAGGCAGTGTTGGTGTGTGTCTTTAATCTCAGGACTTGGGAGGCAGAGGCAGGTGAATCTGAGTTCCAGGACAGCCAGGGCTATACAGAGAAACCCTGTCTCAAAAAGCAAAACAAACTAACCAAACAAACAAAATACAAAAGGCATGCACACAAGAATATCAATTAGATATAGCCACTGTTGACATTTTCATAAAGGCCTTTGCATAGTTGTTTTTCTGTTTTTTTAACAGCAAGAACAACAACAATGTTCACTGCTATATTTAGTGGGATTCAAAAACAACAATGAATGTAGCTATTTTTTTAAATCATTTTGTGGAACTGTCATCCATAATATAACGAATGTGTGATACATATGTCAACTTATTTCAGACAAATTTTGTCTTATTGCCAGATTAGACAGATGACCATGCTATGTTGCCATGATGATATTTCAAGGTTGTTGATGCTTTTTATACAGGCATGCTTTATAAAGTCCTCACAGTTTATCTAGTTTTTTTTTACTTCTTTATATCAATTGTTTTGGTTCTTTTGTGTGCATGCGTGTGTGTGTGTGTGTGTGTGTGTGTGTGTGTGTGTGTGAATGAATTTTTGTTCAAATTTTGACAGTGGTTTTAGTTTCTATTGCTGTGAAGACATATCATGACCACAGCAACCCTTATAAAGAAAAACCATTTCATTGGAGTGGCTCCCTTACAGTTCAGAGGTTCAGTCCATTATCATCATGGCAGGGAACATGGCAGACATGGTGCTGGAGAAATAGCTGAGAGTTCTACATCTTTCAGGCAACAGGAAATTGTCTAAAATTCAAACCGAGGGAAGCTTGAGCAAAAGAGACCTCAAAGCCTGCCCCCCCCCCCCGCAGCGACACGCTTTGTCCAACAAGACTACACCTACTTCAACAAGGCCACCCTCCTAATAGTGCCATTCTCTATGAGCTTATGAGGCCAATTACACTCAAACTACCACAGACTCTGAGCTAGAAATGAACATTTTACCCCAACATAAAGGATTTTTTTTTTTTTTAGTATACCTTCTTTGTACCAGGCACTGTGTTAGATGAGAACATGGTTAGCAAACCAGACATAGTCCTCATACCCTGAAGGAAGTAATGTTGAAGTGGGAGAGGCATGCATGAACCACTGAAAATCTGACCTGGGAACTTCTGTTTGGGGAAGTGGGATTTGATGAGGTAGGGCAGAGGGAAAACAGACACACTTTGATGGTTGAAGAGATTGCAAGATGTAGCAATAGATCCTGCTTTGAATAGAGATCTATCATAGGAAGTACTTAGAAGAGAGAAAGAGGGAGAAAGAGACTGCAAAGAATATATTTAGACAAAGGAGTATAATGCAAAAATCTCTTTGAACAGGAGGCACGGGGGCCAGTGAATGTAAAGTTGGTTACCACCAAGCCTGAAGACCTGAGTTCAATCTCAAGGATCCTCAAGACAGAGGAGAGAACTGACTCCTGCAAGTTGTCTCTGACCATTATCCATGTGCTGGATATCCACAGGCACATGCTCACACACTAAATTCACTCATTAATTAAAAACTTATTAAGAAAAGGATGTATTGGCTTGAGGGTGTGGCTCTGTGGTAAAGCGTTTACCTAGATGTAAGAAGCACTAAAATTGAACTCCAGTACCAAAGCTAACAAATAGACAGACAGATAGATAGATAGATAACTGATATTAAGCTATATCAGAAGATCAGAAGTGTGGAAGGTGAGTGAAAACTGTGTACAAGATGAGTCTAGAAAGATTGGAGAAGACAGATCACACTGGCTTTGTGCTAAGGATTTCAACTTACGGCTGAGCTGGACTCACCCTCTCTCTCTCTTCTCTCTCTAATTTATTCATCAAAGACTGTGATCTTCTTTTTCTTAAATGGCATCCTTCTCTTTTGTCACTCATGTTTTATGTGTCATGGTTATGTGCTCCCCTTTTCCCCGATGGTCACTGTTCTGTAAAAGTAATGATTTTCTTAGTTCACTGTTCTAGAACTACTGACAAGTGAAATTCCTTAATCTGTGGTCTAGGGAATGACAATCTAGTTCTAGAATACAACCACAATTAACTACTGAGCACTTTAGAATAGTAGAATTGCTACATAAATGATTGTTATTTGTTATGTAGCCCAGGCTGGCCTCAGACTCTCAATCCTCTGACCTCAGTTTCTCAAGTGTTAAGATGGTAGGCACATGCCACCATGCTCAGATCTATTGTTGAAATTATTTTAGGCTAAATTTTCTTTTACACAAATTTTTATTTAGACTGAAATTAAAATCAGTATTGCTTTTCTACATGTCCTCCTCAGTTGGATAAAGGAAAGATAAAGGGATGGAAAAGCTTAGAGATTAGTGGAGAATCCAGAAAGAAAAGGAAACTATCTCAAGGATAATGAACAACAAAATAATCTGCATTAAGTCTTGCTTAATATGCAAATGAGCTACCTACAGTTAAATTTTGTGTTCCATTTTATGTTGGTTAACAACGCCTGTCCTTTGAAAGACTTAAGGTGGATATTGCATAGACTTCTGTCCAGTGAGGCATGCATTCCTGAATTTTGTAACTTTTGAACTGAATGTCAAGAGAAACGTTTTCAGGGTGGAGATTCAGAACAAGTCAGAATATTAACAAAATTATCAAAGGAACAATTGTGAACTTGTATCTTTCTCAAGACAAGCCCATTGGAAACTTGGGAATTGTCGTAGAGATAGGAAGAATTAGGGAATTTGTAGGGTGTAATTTATGTGGGTTGTGTGAGTGTGTGTGGGTCCAGGTGCCTTCTGAGGCTGCTGGCGCTGGAATTGCAGGCAGTTGTGAGTCACCCAGCATTGAGTTCCGGGAACCAAACTGGTATCCTCTGCCAGAGCAGTATAGATTCAACCTCTGAACCATCTCTCTGGTCCCAGAATCTAGGGAATTTTAAGGGAAGAGTTCACCCACTAAAATTCACACAAGAAACCAACCAGATACCTTCCTTGAATCCCAAATAAGCAAGCATTTAGATCATATCACTTAATCAAGAAAATAAAATACAAGCCTTTGCATCTTCACACATAACAGTAGTTTTAAAAAGCAGGCAGAGTTTCTATAGCACACATTAAGTTTAGACGATGCCACTTTATGCTGGTAACAAGGAAAAGGCCTGGCCAAACAAAACAGCTATTTTAGATTGGCCAGAAGGATGAGTTCAGGGAGAACTATTGTCCCAAGATTGGCAAGATGGACTGGTAGATGCAGAAAACTGTAAGTGAAGAGACATCTGTGGGACCCAGTGCTTGGTTAGGAAAACCAGCTGTACCATGAGCTTGCTGGAGACACAGCCTGGACAAGCCTGAGAGTTCAGATACTACAGGGGAACAATCACTGCAGAGAAGGTGCACACTCTCCCTCTCTAAACACTATGCAGAATAGCAGAGAGAGAAAATCCTTTTTTCTGTTGGGGGTTGGGGAGGGCATACTTTGGAAATACATCCGAGCACCCTGATACCAGAATCCTGCCCTCAGGAGAAATGACTTAGCTTGCTGGGTTTCATTACCGCAAGCAACTCCAGTTGCCTCGAATGGTAGAGGGATAAACATCTGCCTGGGGTTATTTAGGATGAAACGGTGAAAGTTCACAGTGTCTGGCTACAGGCTCACTAACAACAGCCAGAGACTTGGTCACAAGACTGTAGATGGCTCCTCCCACCTCCCACGGCATTTCTATAGTTCCTTTGACTCAGTATACCATGGTCACCTCTCAGCGAAATTACATGGCATAAAAGGCAAAGAACCTTAGATGTGATAGGAAGCTTCCTGAATTTTTGTTTGCTTTCCCCAAATTTCTAGCAATGGAAGTAGAAGAGCTTTATGGACATGCTTTGGAGATGGCCTAAATTTAGCAGCACCTTCCTGACTTTGCCACGGACAGTGCTCCCTTGGTAGTTCCCTTCTAAGGTGGAGAGTCAGTTGTTAATTTTGGAAGATTCTCTGAAATCCGTCTATCCAGCACAGGAATCCTGCAACCATTTAATATCTTGTACTACAGCCCCTTCTGCTCAGACTTGCATGTTTTCTTCTCCCTGTGGCCTAACCCTCACCAATGGAGCGGTACTGCAAGTGGCCAGTGACAACTATCTCTCAGGAAGGTGGGAGTCTCAGGGTGATGGCCCAGTAGGTAAAGGTACTGGCCACTAAGCCCTGAGTTCAGTCCACAGGACTCAAACGGTGGGCAGAGAGCGAACAGACTCCTGTAAGTGGTTCTCTGACCTACATGAGATAGTGCATAAGCACACACGTATCCGATAAATAAAAACATAAAGTCAAAATTAGGAGCTGTGGTTGGTTATCTGATTTCTGTGCATTCATGGAAGCAAAAATCCTTGTACCATCAGTGGGTGACCAAAAATCTTTATTTAAATGATCACTGTGGTTGTCAAGAATGAGATGGCCTCTGAATACGAGGTTTGGGCAAACCACATAGCAACAATGAGAATGGGAAATGCAGATTTCTGGGATGGACTGTCTGTTTTTAGCTGTACCAGAGAGAGTGGGAGGTGAGGAAGGGAGAGAGAAAGAGGAGGGACAGTAGGAGGCATGGGGGGAGGGATGGGTGCTTAAATAAAGATCACTACAAACTCAGTATTTTAAATGAAATTCCTGTATCTCTAGGCAAGAAGAGAGATTTAAGGAGTTTCTTTAAAATAAGACTAAAAAGCAACTATTCCGTCTGTAGGTCTCAAATAATCATATCTGAAAATGATGTGCAGAGTAGGATATTCCTAAAGATGAGGATTTTCCCGTTTGTTCCTGAGACCTTCTAACAGAACTTTTGTGTCTTTAATACTTTTTCTGTATTTATTGAGAGAATCTTATGGTTTTTCTTTCTTAGTCTAATAAATCACATTGATCGATACTTGGATATCAAGTTTATACTCCTGAAATAAATTACCTTTTAATCACGATGTGTTATCATTTTGTATATTATCATTTAATTTGCTAACATTTTGTTAGGAATCCATGCATGTGTGTTCCTGAGATTTATTGGTCTGTAGTTTTCTTATAAGGTCGTTGCTTGATTTGGGTATCAATTCTGTCCTTATAGAATGACCCAGAAAATTTGTTTCTCAGCCATTTTTAGAAAGCTGGTGTAGAGCTGGTATTGTTTCTTATTTCATTGTCTTGTTGAACATGTCAGTGAATCTGTACAGACCTGAAGTTTTCTTTATGGGAATTTTTATGATAAGTTCAAATGCTTCAGAACAAAGGAATTATATATGTTACTCTTCACTTTACAGTAAGCTTAAGTAATTGTTGTCTTTCAAGGAGTTTATCTAGTATAAGTTCTTTATCTCCGATACTATCATTTGCTTTGAAATATGTATTTATTGTAACATATTATACTAACTTTCTTTTCATTATTATTACTCTGTTTTCTTTAAGATTTATCATATCTGTTGTCTTAGTTAGGGTTTCTATTGCTGTGAAGAGACACCATGACCATGGCAACTCTTATAAATGAAAAACATTTAATTGGGGTGGCTTACCTTTTCAGAGATTTAGTCCATTATCATTGTTGTGCAACATGATGGCATGCAGGCAGACATGGTGCTGGAGAAGGATCTGAGAGTTCTACATCTTGACTCACAGGCAACAGGAAGTGGTCTGAGACATTGGGCATGGTTGAGCATATATGAGACCTCAAAGCCTGCCCCCACAGTGACACACTTCCTCCAGCAAAGCCAAACCTACTAATAGTGCCACTCCATTTGGGGGCCATTTTCTTTCAAACCACCACATCTATTAACTCATTATTAGGTGTCTGGGTATGTATACATGAGCGTGGGTGACCTCAGAGGACAGAGGCATCAGATCTCCTGGAGCTGGAGTTACAAGCAGTTGTGATTCACCTAAAGTGGGTGCTAGGAGTCGAACTCAGATCTTCAGGAAGACCAGTACATGTTCTTAACCAGTGAGCCATCTCTCCCATCTTAGGATTTTATACTGCATTCTTTATTTTGTGGATTTTGAATGACAGAGATTAAACTATTTCTATTTAAGGTAATTATGAATAATTTGGCTTAATTATGTAATGTTATTCTTTGTTCCATTTATTTCCCCTTTTTTCTTTTCATTTGGAATAATAATTTTAATAAATTTTTAAATTGAATTTGTTTATATTTATTTATTATTTATTTTGTGTGCATGCATGCCATGGCTTGTGTGTAGAGATCAGAGGATAACTTGCAGGAGTCAGTTCTCCTGTCTACTATGTGAGTCTTGGGGATTAAACTCAGGTTGTCAGGCTTGGCACCAAGTGTCTGATTTACCTACTGAGCTACATGGCAAGCACATACACATGCATGCACACACACACACACACACACACACACACATGGAGAGAGAGACACTGAGACACACACAGACACAGACACATACACACGTAGGGAGAGAGAGAGAGAGATACAGAGACACACACAAGAAACATAATACACACACACACACACAGACACACTGAGACACACACCGAGACACACACACACACACACACACACACACACACACACACACACACATTTACTAATCACTCTCCTCCCAAAAAGACACTGCCTCAAAAAAAGGTAATTATCTTTATTACCTTTTAAAGACAGTTGAATATAGACATCTTCATACTTATCCATGTGATGGCCATTTCTGGTGCTTCACATTTCTTTATATCAATTTTGGATTTTATTAACATTGTTACTATTAATTATTGTTAATTTTTCCAAAAGACTTCATCTGCCATATCTTTTAGTGTATGTCTGCTGGTAAATTCATGAAAGATGAATTTTGGATCTTTTAAAGAATGTCTGAAAAAGTCTTCATTTCACTTTTGCTTTTGAAGGCCATTTCCAAAGAATAAAGTACTTGAGACTGATGGGCTATTATTTATAGTACTTTTACTATAGTATTATTGTCCTCTAACTTGAATTGCTTCTGATAAATTGATTCTCATCTTTGTTCTTTACATCAAACACCCTTTTTCCTTTGAGTGGTGTATAATTTTCTTTTTATCACTATTTCAGTGAAATTGTGCTACTAAGCAATACTATGGTGATATTTCGTTTGTACTGAAATGTGATTTTATTTGTATATTAATAAATAAAATTGCCTGTCAGAGTTAATAGCAAGCCATAGCAGAAGCTGGCCGGTGGTGGCTCACACCTTTAATCCTGACCACATGACAGACAGATCTCTCTCTGTGTGTTCAAGGATACAGCCAGCATGGAGATACACACCTTTAATCTCAATACCAACCATATAGACAGGCAGTGACGAGGAGGTCATGTGGCAGAACAGAAAGTAAATAAAAGGACAGATACACAGGAAGTCCTTTCTGAGGGGAAGGACGACAGTGGTAGCAAAGGATAAGAAAGGTGTTTTAGTATCAGCTCTTAGCTACTGCTCTGACCTCTTGGGCTTTTAACTCTGCATTTGACTCTGTGTTTCTTATTTAATAAGACTGTTACATCTACACAATACTATACTGGACCAAATACTTGTTCTGGAGGGAAAGCATACCACTGAGGCAAGATTTCTCTGTTGCCCTGTCACCTTCTAAAGTTTAGACTCTAAGCTGAGGCTTTTCCCTCTGGCTGCTGAGAGCAGGTGTTCAGCCAGTCCTCATGAGTCCTACAAATGCTGTTTGTGCTAATCCTCATGACTCGTCCCTCATGCATGTGGATACTGCCCTTATAGTATTCACCTGGACATTCGAGGGCCCATTCTTTTGAGATCTTGCAGGCTGTTCTCTGCAGTTTCCTTTTCTGGGGTGCTTCCCCAACAACTCTAGGCTTCCTAACTTGTCTAGACTCCCATTCTCTTCTCACTGACAATTTTTCTTCCCTACATTCTAGAGAAAAATTTCCAGACACTTTGTTGGCATGATAGCATAGCTTGTTTCTTTTCTTCTTCTTCTTCTACTTCTTCTTCTTCTTCTTCTTCTTCTTCCTTCTTCTTCCTTCTTCTTCCTTCTTCTTCCTTCTTCTTCCTCCTTCTTCTTCCTCCTTCTTCTTCCTCCTTCTTCCTCCTTCTTCTTCCTCCTTCTTCTTCCTCCTTCTTCCTCCTTCCCCTTCCTTCTCCTTTCTTCTTCTTCTTCTTCTTCTTCTTCTTCTTCTTCTTCTTCTTCCTTCCTTCCTTCCTTCCTTCCTTCTTCTTCCTTCTTCCTTCTTCTTTCTTACTTCTTCTTCTTTCTTCCTTCTTCTTCCTCTTCTCCTCCTCCTCTTCCTCCTCCTCCTCCTCCTTCTTCTCTCTCTTGTTCTTCTGATGGACATCACTGTCCTTCACTGTCTGATACCCCTTGTCCTGAAGTCACTATTCTGTCCTTTTATCTGTTTTCCTCCAGCTTGTTCCTTCCTTTTACTTGTTTTGACTAGAAGCAAAAGTCCAATTGAGTTATTAAAGTGGACACATTTTCTTATGATATGCCTCTCTTATATTTTTGTTATGTGCCTAATCTTTAATGGCTTAGCCATCTCTCTAGCCCATATTATGCTTCTCATAAAACATTTCTCACTGTTCTTAGGATAGAGTCTGTATTTCTTAGGAAAGTCATCAAAACGAATGACTTCTTGCTTATCTCATGCCACATTTTCAAACCAGCCATCTTTTATTTGTTCAGACTCAATAGGCACTTCCATCTCTCCTCTACCTTTTACATGATTACTTATATATATTTATTCTTCAGAGTTTGCCTGAGTATCATTTTTCAGGGATATTATCCTCAGCTTCCCCCAGTAAATTGTATATATGAGTTAGATTTCATTATTATGATAGAATGCCTGATGAAGGCTAAATTTTCAAAGGAAAGAGGTTTATTGCTCACAGTTTTGGAAGACCAGACAACCCTATTATCCAGACAGTTTAACCTATGATGAGAGCCATCTTGGCTATAACACATCATAGCTGAGAACACATGTGGGAACAAGACATCCTATCACAGAACTAGAAGCCATAGAGGAGCCTGGTGTCTCACCGTCTTTTCTGAGGACTTTGGACTAACCCAAGAATCTCTCCCTGGGTCTCACCCCTTACAATCACACCTCCCACTATTGCTGTACTAAGGCCAGTGTCTCAAGACATGAACCTTTTCCAGACAAGCACAAACAATATCCAAAGCACAGCATGATGATTTTATGATTGTCCCTAAACTTTGAAATGGATACTAATATTGAGATGCTGTAGTATATTGAATAATTGCTGAGAGTCTTGAAAGTTGTGTATTCTATAGTTCCATTCTTGCTATTATGGGAAGGTTTGGGACAAGTTAGGTAGTATATCAGACAATGAGTTTTACTGGACCCAGAAGTAATTAATAGGGTAGGTTAACTGATTATCTGGAACAACTACAAGAAAAATTAGTCACAAATGATTGAGAAAAAGTACAGAGATTAAATGGTTGAGTTAATACAAGCATGTAATGAGGACAAGGGACAAGACCACAAGCAGTCCAGAGCACTTAAGGCTCTCCAAGTGAGGGGGGCTGGATGGCTGGAAGGTTTTACACACAAATCATGTGATGACTACGTGAGGGAGGTCAAATTATAGGGAACTGGTTAGAGAAAATTTCCCCTAACCCCACACAATTAGATTATTCCAGGGCAGTCTTACAGTCTCTTTGGGAAAAAAAATTATATATCTGTCTCCTGTTACACATTTGTTTATTTTTGCATTACTCACAATAGCTAAGTTATGAAATAAGCCTAGATGTCTTTAGACATATTTCAACAGATGAATGAATAAAGAAAATGAGGCATATATACACAATGGAAATTTATTCAGTAGATAAAGATGAAATTTTTTTCTAGGAAAATGTATAGAACTAGAGATCATCATGCTAAGCAAAATAAGCTAAACCAAGAAAGACAAATCTACTTTTCTCCTAATATTCAGAGTCTAGGCTTGAATATCTATAAATGTTAGGAGGGGCTGAAGAGAAGAGGGAGTCAAGGGGGAGCATTGGAAAGGCAGAGGGCTGTTATTAAAGGAAGATGAATGGGATTAGGATATGTGATGTAAAATCCACAAAGAATCAATTAAAAGTTTAAAAGACTGAGGGGGGGAGGAAGTGGTCTAAATGGATAGTGAGTGATAATTCAGAAAAATTAAAAAATATAATTTATAATTTTTCTCATATCCAGAAAATATATATGAGAAAAGAAATCAGAAAGAGGAATTTGTGTTCCAACTGTGTGCCTTAAATTAGCCCAAATTGGCATGTCCCCAGGCACTGCCTACTATGATCTGCTCACAACAAGGACTATTGGTTTCACATTTGCACTCATTGAACAATTGAATCCTGACTCTGGCTCCAGTCCCAATTTATAGTTGTGCTCTTGTCCTTTGTACTAGACTTTGTTGTATTTGTTTTTCTATTTCTGATTCTTGGCTTGCTCAGAAGAAGGTACTAATGGCCACTTTCACTTCAAAGCATTTTATTTTTATTATTCTGCAAGGACCCAGTACCCACTTCTGCTCATGAGCCACTAACTCACTCAACACCACTGGACCTCACGTGAAAGATTCACATCAGTGGTTATTTATATCACATTACTTTACTAATATCATCCTCATAAATGATGTGCAATGGCAAAGTCCAGATCACTGCCTACTGTGTATTTTGGCTTCTTCTCTCCAGCAACTTGAGCGAGTTGCAAAAGCACTGGGTTCTGAGTGGAGACCTAGGGCCGTGATCACAAGGATCTATTCCAATGAGTCTGGGTATATAGATGATAAACTTCAAAGTGAAAGGTTTCTGTCTCATGGATCAAGAAACCTATTATTGTCTAGATTGAGGAATAGTACTGAATGCTCTGTAGCTAATGTGAGTGGAGTCACAGAGTCTGATCTGCATCATCCCCCTCATGTTCAAGATTAGTGCACTAAACTTTCATTTATTTAACATATTTCTTGAGAACCTACCATGTCTGTACTGAGCACGGGACTAGAACTTGATACAGCTGATACAGCAGTGACTACATCAGGTGTGGGCAGGACTAGAACTTGATACAGCAGTGACTACATCAGGCATGGGTGGGACTAGAACTTGATACAGCAGTGATACATCAGGCATGGGTGCTGATATTACTGAGTTTAAACCATGCTGGAGTCAAATGGATGACAAAGGGTTCTTGTCATCACTCCCTCAGAGAGTTATGGAAGGATGTTGCCAGATGGGTCTAAGAAGCAAGAAAAGGCTAACCATAGGGACTCAAGGAATGGCTCAGCAGTTAAGAGCACTTAGTACTCTGCCAGAGGATCACAGTTCAGATCCCAAGACCTGTGTCATGTGGCTCATAACCCCCTATAACTACAACGCCAAGGAATCCAACATCCTCTTCTGGCTTCCATGGGCACATGCATGCTTGCACAACACACACACACACACACACACACACACACACACACCCTAGAATAAATTAAAAGAAAGACAGTCATAGAGGGTTATTGTAAGTATTTCTATCTTTATTCAAGGAAAGGTAGACTGGTAATAAAGTCTATTACAGAGTATACTATGAGTTGTGCTTTGGAAGATCTTATTAGTTGTCTTGTGGAAGTGACCCAAAGGACGCATGGCCATCAGCCAGAGGCTGATTTAGTAGATCCAAGAAAGATTCTATGCTGTCTTAGACCATTGTGTAAGCCGGGGAGGTCACTACAAGTGGTGGAATTCAAGTAAAGTGTTGAAGTTCATAAGGCTTGCAGATAGGTTAGAAATAGAATAAGCCACTGCTCTAATTATGGATGTTCCATCTAGCCAGTCACTGTTTAAAAAAAAAAAAAACTCCTCTCAAACTTTGCTAACAAAATGAAAGTCATCAGAGAACAACTTCCTAATTCCCTGCCAACAAATGTGTACTTAAAAGGGGGTGGAGGGAGGTTGTGTCTTCAAGAGAGAGAGACTACTACAGCTAAAGAAGGAGCAGAGGACAAGCCCAGGTTTTTGGGGTTTTTTTTCATTTTTCTTTATTAAGAAATTTTCTGCTCACTTCACATACCACCCACAGATCCCGCCTCCTCCATCCTCCCATCCCCCAGCCCTCTCTCCCAAGCCACCCCACATCCCCACACCCCCCAAATCGAGATCTCCCATGGGAAGTCAGGAGAGTCCAGCACACTGAGCCTAGACAGGTCCAAGCCTCTTCCCACTGCACCAAGGCTGTGCAAGGTGTCACACCACAGGCACTGGATTCCCCAAAGCCTGCCCATGTACCAGGGATGGATCCTGATCCCCCTGCCTGGGTGACTCCAAACAGTTTGAGCCAAACACCCATCTTCCCTATCCAGAGGGCCTAGTCCAGTCCCACGGGGGCTCCACAGCCACCAGTCCACAGTTCATGGGCTTCCACTAGTGTGGCCAGTCATCTCTGCACGTCCTCCCATCATGATCTCAATGTCTCTCACCTGCAGAATCCCTCCTCTTTCTCATCGATTGGATTCCCAGAGCTCAGCCTGGTGCCTGGCCATGGATCTCTGCATCTGCCTTCATCTGTCACTGGACAAAGGCTCTATGATGGCAGCTAGGTTTTTTGCTAGACCAATCACCAGAGTAGACCAGTCTAGGTACCCTCTGGACCACTGTCAGCAGACCAAGGTGGGGTCATCCTTGTGGATTCCTGAGAGCTAGGCCATGGGTTCCCATGTCCTCCCCCCTCCCTCCCCTGCCCCCACTTTTCCCCCAGCCCCTCCCCTCCATTCCCATCTCCTCCAGGGCCAAGACTCCCCTGGGGATTCAATTCAACCTGGTGGATTCAGTACAGGCAGGTCCAGTCCCCTCCTTCCAGGTTGAGCAAAGTGTCCCTGTGTAAGCCCCTTGAACTCATTGGCACCAGAGATCACTTTCTAAATATAACATCAGTAGCACAGACACTGAGAGAAACAATCAATCAATGGGACCTGTTGAAACTGAGAAGCTTTTGTAGAGCAAAGGACACGGTCAACAAGACAAAGCGACAGCCTACAGAATGGGAAAAGGTCTCCACCAACCCCACATCCGACAGAGGGCTGATATCCAGAATATATAAAGAACTCAAGAAATTAGACATCAAAATGCCCAACAGTCCAATTAAGAAATGGGCTATAGAACTAAACAGAGAATTCTCAACAGAGGAAGCTCAAATGGCTGAAAGATATTTAAGGAATTGCTCAACATCCCTAATTATCCGGGAAATGCAAGTCAAAACGACTCTGAGATACCACCTTACACCTGTCAGAGTGGCTAAGATCAAAAACACAGAAGACAGCTTATGCTTGAGAGGATGTGGAGCAAGGGGAACTCTCCTCCACTGCTGGTGGGAATGCAAGCTTGTACAGCCACTTTGGAAATCAATATGGCGCTTCCTTAGAAAATTTGGAATCCATCTCCCCCAAGACCCAGCTGTAGCACTCTTGGGCATATACCCAAGGAATGCTCAATCGTACCACAAGGGCATTTGCTTAGCTATGTTCATATCAGCATTGTTTGTAATAGCCAGAACCTGGAAACAACCTAGATGCCCTTCAACTGAAGAATGGATAAATAAAATGTGGTACATATACACAATGGAGTACTACTCAGCAGAGAAAAACAATGACATCCTGAGGTTTGCAGGCAAATGGATGGATCTAGAAAAAATCATCCTGAATGAGGTAACCCAGACTCAGAAAGACAAACATGGTATGTACTCACTCATAGTAGGAGCCAGGCAAATTTCTAAAGGTATACAGGAAACATCTGCAAAAGACTTGGCTGCCATTCTGAGCTCTTTACTAAAGTCTGAAAGACAGAAGAGGGGTCTATTGATCTTCAGGAAGGAAATGAAAGAGAGAAATCAAGAGGGGTGGATGGCATATAATTTGTCATACAAAGGTAACATAGGTGAAAAGCACAGAAAAAAATTTTTAAGGGAAAACAGATAGTAGGAGGTAATGATTGAACCTGTGGCTAGGTAGAAAAAGCAGCTGTTCCTATAGTAGAAGGTTTACACTTTCTGCTAGAGAAATTGGAGACTCATGTAGTGCTTGATGGTGGCAGCTATGAAAATTGTAGACACTTTGTATCAAGAGTTGTCCATGTCTACTTTGGGTTATTTTGGATCTCCAGTATTTGACTTATAGCAAAGGTAGTGGTGTGCTGTGCATGAGGGAAACCAATGGGAATGGCATCTATATTTCCTGAATAAAAGGTAACAAGGAGAGTTGATGGGGGGACACCCAGACCTCCTGAAGGGATAGAGATTTCCTGAGTGGATTGAGGGCAGGTGGGCATGGGAACATGAGTGATCAGGTTGGGTGGGGGGATGGAATGGAGAGGGAGAAATGCTCATTGGGACTGTTGCAGGGGACACAGGCAGAAGCCTGGTACAGGGGAATCTCCCAGGAGTCTATGAGGAGGACCGCCTTGAGACTCCTAGCAATAGTGGATAAGTAGCCTGAATTGGTCCCCTCCTGTGACCAGATTGGTGCCTGGCCCAGTTTGTCAGCAGAAAGGCATCATCCAGCAACTTATGGAGGCAGATGCAGAGACTCACAGCCAAACATTAGGTGGAGTTTGGGAATTCTTTGGAGGAGGAGAAGAAAGGAGTGTAGAAGACAGAGGGGTCAAGGACACCAAGGGAAGGCTCACATAATCAACAACCTGGCTCATAGGGCTGGCAGAGACTGATAGGACAGCCAGGGAGTCTGCACGAGACTGACCTAGGCACTCTGCATACATGTTACAGCTATAAGGCTTGGTCCTCTGATGGGACGCCTAACAGTGGGAACAGGGCCTGTCTCAGACTCTTCTACTAGCTTTTGGGATCCTACTTCTCATACTGGGTCACCTTGCCCAGCCTTAATAGATGGGGAGGTGCTTAGTCATACTGCAACTTGATATGCCATGTTTTGTTGATACTCATAGGAGACCTGCTCTTTTCTGGATGGAGAGGGAAGAGGAAGGGATTGGGAGGTGTGTGTGGGGGTAAGGTATAGCGATTAGGAAGGTAGGACTGTGGGTGGGGAGGGGCTGAGGCAAGGATGTAAAATAAATAGATGAATTTAAAAAAAGAAAAGAAAGAGAAAGCCTTATAATACAGCTAACTTCTCTGTAAGATTAGTAACTAAGCCACATGATTTATATTTATATAACCATATAGTCATGAAAAATTTCCTTCTAAGAAATCAAGAAAGAAAATCTCTTTCACTCTAGCTCCAAATAATACCTAGAAAAAAACACAACCAAGGAGGTGAAAGTTCTCTACATTGAAAACTTTAAGATGTTGAAAGGAGACATTAACGAAGACATTAGAAGGTGAGAAAACCTCCTATGCTCATGGGTAGGCAGAATTAATATTATAATATTAACATAACATAGCTATGTCACTAAGAGCAGTCTACAGATTCAGTGAAATTCTCCCAAAATCTCAATGACTTTCTTCACAGAGCTAAAAAAAAAAAAAAAAAAAAAAAAAAAAATCCCCAAACTCATATGGAGGCACACTATACTTTTAATAGCTAAAGAAATCCAAAGCAGAAAAAGCAATATTGAATTACAATACCCAATCTCAAGTTATTCTATAGAGTCATGGTAACAAAAAAAGAAAAAAAAGAGAGAATGGTTTTGATACAAAAGGTGACATGCAGAACAAGCAAACAGAAAATTCAAAACAAAACAAAACAAAAAACAGGGCTTGGAGTGGTGGCTCATGCCTTTACTCCTAGCACTGAGGGGGTCTCTGTGAGTTAGGGGCCAGCCTGGTCAACATAATGAGTTTCAGAACAGTAAGACCTTGTCTCAAAAAACAAAAGAACAAACAGAACAAAACAAAATAAACATGCACAGTTAAATCACCTATTTTTTGACAAAATGGTCAGAAACCATGCATCAGAAAAAAGACATCTTGAACAAACGGGGCTGGGAAAACCAATTCTCCACACATAGAAGAAACCGATTCTCCACACATAGAAGAATGAATGTCACTAAACTTATGTCTCTCATTCTGCACAAAGTCAGCTCAGTGGATCAAAGACTAATGTAAGAGCTTCAACTTGTACACTTCTAGTGGAAAACAAAGGTAGAACGTTTTAAGACAAAGGCATAAGTAAAGAGTTTCTGAAAAAGGATCTGCCAGCATGGAAATAATCTCAAGCCCCAACAGATGGGATTGCATTAAATAAAGAAGCTTTTATACAGAAAAAAAAAAAAATCAGCCAAGTGAAGAGACAGTTTGCAGAATAGGAGAACAGTCTTTGCCAACATGGGATTAATATCAAGGATATATAAAATAACTATAGAGGTTAAGTATTACCCTCCTGTATTATTCAATCAATAATTATGCTAATAAACTGGAGTTCTTAAAAGAAGAAACACAAATGGCTAATAAAAACTTGACAAAATGTTCAACATTCTTTGCCATCAGCAAAAATGCAAATTAAAACAGCTTTGAGATTCTATGGCATTCCAATTAGCATATCTATCACTTAGAAAGTAAATAACAACAAACAATGGCAAGGATGTGGTGACAAAGAATCATTATCATCACCATCATTATTATTATTTATTATCATTTTGCTGGTGGGAATAATGTTAATTCGTGCAGCCACTATGGAAATCAGTAGGGAAATTTCAGAGAGAAAGAAAGAGAGAGGGAGAGAGAGAGAGAGAGAGAGAGAGAGAGAGAGAGAGAGAGAGAGAGAGAAAGAAGAAGGAGGAGGAGGAGGAGGAGGAGAAGAAGAGAGAGGAGAGGAGAGGGAGAGAGAATTAAAATAAAATTACGATATGACCCAGCTGTGCCACTCTTGGGTGTACATCCAAAGGGCTCTAAGTTAGCACATCACAGAGAAACTCACAGGGTCATGTTCACTGCTATACTATTCACAATAACCAAGAAACTGAACAGGTTTAGATGTTCAACAACAGATAAGTGCATAAAACAAATGTCACACACATATACATGTATTCACTATATACTGTTTATTACATTTATTGATTGTGTCAGTATGTGCCATGTTACACATGTGGATGTCAGAAGACAGGATTTATTTCCTTCCACCCATCAGGGGTGGGTCTTGGGGATTGAACTCAGGTCAGTAGGCTTGGTAGCAAGTGCCTTTATCTGCTGAGCCATCTCCAAGGCATGACAAAAAAATGGGTTTCATTGTGACATTTTCATAAATGTATAATATGTATATTGGCCACATTAGCCTCCTTTATTATCCTATGTGTCCCTCTTGTCCTTCCCAATGGTCCCCTTCTTCTTTCCAAATAGTTCCCCTTCCCTCTACTTTCATGTTTTCCCCCTCCGCTTCATGGTCTAGATTCCAAGGGCTTATTTGGCTTAACAGGATGATTTCTAGTCCAACCTATTTTACTGAGATAACATGATTTGTTCTACCCATGGCTGAGGAAAACTCCATTATATATGAGCATTACACTTCTTTATTCATTTATCTGTCAGTGGGTTCCTACGCTGACTTCATGGTTTGGCTAATGTGGGCATGCAGGTTATCTCATTGCATGCTTACTTCAGTTCTGCCAGCTATGCACTCACAATGGTGTAGCTGGAGCATTCAGAAGTTCTGCTTTTACTTTTGAGCATATTCTGTGCTAATTCCCATAGTTGTTGGAGTCATTTACATTCCCCACCAATACATGAGGGTCCCTCATCACTGTCAGCATCTGTTGTATTTGATTTGTTGAGAGTCCTTCCAGTTGGTAAGAGATAGGACCTCAGCAGAGTTACGATTTGCATTTCCCTGTAGCTAAATGCAATGTTGAACTTACCCCACGTGTGCTTATTGCTCACTGTATTTCTTTTTATGAGAACTACCTGCTCACTTCATTGGTCTATTTATTGATCAAAATTTTGTTTTGCTGTTTAAAATTTTTAGTTCTTTATATGTTCTGAATGTTACTCTCCCATCGGATCAGTAGCTGACAAAGATTTCCTTGCACAAGCAGGCTCTCTCCTCACCTTGCTAATTGTTGCCTTTGCTGTACAGAAGCATTTTAATTTGATGTAGTCTCAGCCATTGATACTTGCTATTATTTCCTGAGCAGATGGAGACTTATTCAGAAAGTCCTCGCTTAGAATTGAGGAGATGACTTAGTGGGTGAAATACTTCTGCTACTGGAAGAAACCGAATTTGGATCCCAGATCCGGCGTAAAGCTATGGGAGTGAATATCTGTCATTTCAGTGCTTCTGTGGCAGAAACTTGTTGTCCAGTCAGTCAGGATTACACAGTGGCCAATAACAAGTGACACTGTCTGAAACAAGGTGGAAGATGGAGATTGAAGCTTGAGGTTGTCTTTACGTCTTCACATGTGATCTTCACCCTGGCACATATGCGCACATGTGATTCTTTTAAAGGTCTCTGCCCATGCATATATTTTTGCTGCGGAATGGTCCCTCCATACGCTGTGATGTATGCTGCTCTCATTGGTTGATAATAAAGCTGTTTCGGCCTATGGCAAGGCGGGATAAGGCCAGACAGAACAATCAAACTGAGGACTGGGGTGAAAAAGGCAGTGGAGGGGAGACATGAGGCAGCCACCCAAGAGCCAAGATGCCAGCGGACTGGTAAAGCCACGGCTGTGTGGCAATACATAGATGAACAGAAATGCGTTAATGTAAGAAGAGTTAGTTAATAATAAGCCTGAGCCACCAGCCAAGCATCTGTAATTAATATAAGCTTCTGTGTGCTTATTTGGGACCAGGTGGTTGGGACAGAAAAGTGCCACTTCTGATCACATATTTTGAATTTTTTCCCCCAATAATTAACTCTGATAATTTCAAAGTTTCAGGTCTTAGATTAACACACCTTATCTATTTTGAATTAATTTCTGTAAAGAGTGAGATATGGGGGCACCTAGCTTCTGCTCCCATATGTGGACATCCAGTTTTTGCAGGCCTATATGTTAATGGGGATGCATTTTTCCCAATGTGCTTGATATCTTTGTTGAGGATCAGATGGCTGTAGCTATTAGGTATGTTTCTAGGCCACTTCTACTCCATTGGTCTACATGTCTGATTTTGTACCCTTGATCATGCTGTTTTTCTTATTATGGCTCTGCAATATAATTTAAAATCAGGTTTTACAATTCCTCCAGCATTACTCTTTAGCTCAGGATTGCTTTGGCTATTCAGAGTCATTTATGCTTCCATGTGTTTTTATGATACTTTAAAGTGATAATTGCCATCAGAATTCTAATGGAATAATATTGAACCTATAGCTCATTTTTAGTAATATGGCCATTTCCACACTGTTAATTCTGTCTATCCATGAACAGGAACTCTCTGTCACTGACCTATATTCCTGGCACTCCTATTGTGGCAGCTGCTTCTCCTCCTCCTCTTCCTCCTCCTCTTCTATTTCTTCCTCCTTTTCTTCCTTTTCCTCCTCTTTCTCCTCTTCCTTTTTTTGAGATAGGGTTTTACTGTGTGTCCCTGGTTGACCTAGAACTTACTAAGAAAACAAAGCTGGTCTTGCAATCCATCTGTCTCTGCTTTCCAAGTGCTGTGATTAAAGGCATGTGCCACTACACCAGGCTATAATCATCTATTATTCTTGAAAAATAATAAGTCTCTGGGTCTCACCTTCTGTTACTTTTGCACTTCTCACTGCCTCCCAGTGGGCGCCCTTCTACTTTTAGACTTTGGGAGGGGGTTTGGGTGGTGGTTTGTTTGTTTGATGTTGGTTTTTTTGTCTGTGGTTTTGGAGACAAGTTTTTACTGTGTAGCCTAGAATAGCCCCAAACTCACAGCAATTCCCAGGCCTCAGCCTTCCAGATTGCTAAGGTGATAGAACTGATAGCCATTAAGTCCATCTTACTTTTATGGTACTAAAATTAATTATTAGCTTATATCAGTTGTACAAAGAAATGGATTTTATAATGATATTTTCATTCAATTACATTAGATACTTGGACAAGAGTTGCCCTCATTACCCTGTTCTGTCCTCAGTCTCTTTTTCTTCTTTATAAACCTTCATGTCACGGACATATACACATACACATATGTCATTACATTCTCTAATGCCAGTAACTCAATACCATGGAATTGGTGGATTATAAAGAAAGCAGGTCTGTTCTGACTCATGCTTCTGGAAGTGAAAGGCTTGCACGTATGATGAACTTCTTGTTGACAGAATACCAAGGCATGGGTGGTGAGAGACAAGAACTCAGGAGCATGTTCACAACATCCCTCCTTACAAGGCCATCAGGATTCCACCATGGGTTCACACTACAATGACTTTACATGATCCTTACCTCCTGTTATGGTTTGCATATGAAACGCCTTCCTCCCCACACTCAGTATGAATGATTGGTCCCCAGATAATGGCACTATTCGGGGAGGCTGTGAAAATTTTAGGACATGGATCACTGGAGAACACAGTGTGGGGAGTATCTTGCCTCTGGCATTGCTCTTGTGCTCTCTGTATGTCCAACACAAGGTGAAGAAGCTCTTCTGCCATGTGTTCCTGATGCCCATGTGTCAAATCCTCTGAAACTGTGAGCCAAAATGAATCTTTCTTCACATGAGCTATTCTTCAGGTACTTTGGTCATTGATAGGAAAAAGTAAACATGGCACCTCCAAACAGCATTGTTGGATGGTTTCTACTCTCTTAATATCTCATAATAGGTATTAAATTTTAATATTTGAAGTTTTGAGAAGGCATACACACGAAAAACTATATCTAAATATGGATCATAATTCATTAAACACTTAAAATATTCAATAGATAATGTATTGCACAAAATTTATTTTATTTTTGAGACAGGATCTCTTAATGCATAAAATTTAAGGTTAGGGTTTTTTGTTATTTTTAAATAGAAGAACACACACACACACACACACACACACACACATATATATATATATATATATATATATATATATATATATTTAAAAAGCAGAAAGTATATATTTTCGGATAAATTAAGGAATTGACTGTTAAGATTTTATGTGTTTATATCAATAATAGATCTTTTGTTTTGTTTTGATTTTTGAGACAAGGCCTTGCTAAGTAGCCAAGTTTGGGTCCAAACCCATGACCCTCTTGCTCTAATCTCCCAAAGACTGCCATAAAATACTTCATATGTGTTATATTATTGTAGCAACATAGAGACAAGCAGAGGAGTTTCAGTGACATAGAAAAGTCAAGACTAACAGGACAAGACTTGCCTTCACATAGCTGAAAGGCTCTCTTTGTTGCTCTGAGCAGCATCACTCCCAAGTGTACATTCTTGTTTATAATATTTAGGAATACAAGGATTGGAAGATACATTGTGGTGTAATTACTCAGCGAAATACTATTGTTCTGCTATTTGTAGGGGGTATTTGGGAATCATAAGAAACCAATAATTAAAATTAAGGAAAAATATATATATATACATATATGCTGTAGAATATTATTTTCTACTAAGATGTGAAGATGTGTTACATTTGTTTATGCTGTGGAACATTTGTTTAATGATGCAAAGATGTGTTGCATTCTTTTATGTTGTATTTGTTTAACACTGAAGCTGTGTTACTTTGCCTGTTTACAACACCTGATGGTCCAATAAAGACCTGAACACTCAGTAGCAAGACAAGAGAAAGGATAGGCAAGGTTGGCGGGCAGAGAGAATAAATAAGAAGAGAAATCTTGGGAGAGAAGTATTAAGGAATGAGAAAAGGAGGAGAGGAGGATGCAGGGGTACACCCACCCAGCTACACAGCAAGTCATAGAGTAAGAAGTAAAGAAAGGTGTACAGAAATAGAGAAAGATAAAGCCCAGAGACAAAAATAAATGGGATAATTTAAGTTAAGAAAAGCTGGCTAGAAACAAACCAAGCAAAGGCTGGACATTTATAAGAAATAATAAGACTCCATGTGATTTATTTGGGAGCTGGGTGGTGGGCCCCCCAAAGAGTCAAAAAGTCAAAGCGTGAAAAACAACCAACTATACATATAGCTATAAGTGTGTATATATATGTATACATATATGTATACACATATGTGTATCTTCTCTCTCTCTCTCTCTCTCTCTCTCTCTATATATATATATATATATATATACATACATATATATACATACACATACACACATATTTATGAGTGAGGCAGTAAAATCAAAGCATCATGATTCAGGAATGAAGAGAGAGAATGACTCTTAGTTAAAAGATAGACGTATAACTGGAATGAATTACTGGTACATTCAATGAAGGGATGTATTAGTTGAGAATAAGGTTGCTCAAAAATAGAAACAAGCAAACAAAAGTGGCAGTGGGGAGGAATCTATCTCAAAGACCAAGCATTTGCACCCATTCAGCACATTACCCCATTTTAACTTGCTAGAAGTACTTGACATTATGGGATGGCTTTTGTTAGCTGGCTACACTAATCTAGCCATGCCCCTGTCATCAGGCACCCCACACATCTTATATAGAAGCAGATACTGTGATAGGGCAAAATAAACACAAAAAGGTAAACTTGATGGTAATTATTTTCAATGTAAATCAGTGGTTGGAGTCTCACCATATATCCATCATTTTGAGGTTTACTAGAAGGCAGTGACATCCCTGAATTCAGTCAGTTCAGGGCTAGAGACCAAATTACATGCCAGGCTGTAAAAATGAAGGAACAGTAAAGAACCGACCAAAGTCAGAGGCAGTTGACTTCCGGTTATTGGTTTTCTGGCTTTCCACCTGTGACATCCTCTCTCTTTTATGAAATCTTTCTTTGTGAATAGAGATGATAACTATGAATTCTTTTAGTAAGTATGAAGGCCTTTTCATGTTATTTTAATGAAAAGGTTAAAACATAATACCTTGTCCACCATGAAATATACTTTAAAATACACACAAATATGGACACAGTAATAAAGGACATGGAAAAAAAAGGAGCAACCATTTGAGGGGCAGACATGCCAATCACATTTTTATTTTTATCAAATTTTTATTTACTTCATAAAAATAGGAGAATAAAAGCAAGTTTTGCATCTGAAGTTTTCAAAGAAGATATATAGCACCTGCCTCTATGGTGTGAGAAACCTCATGGAAGAGGGGGCGGAGAGGTTCTAAGAGCCAGGGTGCCAGCAAGTCTGCTGTGAAACAGTCTCTCCTAGAAATGGTTGCATAAACAAGAGCAGGGGAATGGCAATATCAATGGGCATATTAACGTGTGAAGGGGGAAATTTCATGGGGTCCCACTCCTAGATGAAGAACTACAGGCAGCTAATGCTTCTGGGAGGAGGAGAATTAGTCTCTCCCAGAGATGAGCCTCCTTATTTGTCCAATGCAGAGTTTTCAGCCCTGAAACCATATGTACACAAGCAACAAAAATAGACTTAGCAGGCTTTATTTTTATGGGTGTGTGTGTGTGTGCATTCACATATATACAGATGTCTATATGTGTGTGTATGTAATAATAATAAATAAAAATAATGACACTGAGAGTTGTGGGAGATATGGGAGGAGTCTGAGAGAGGAAAGGGGGAGGAAAATGTTATAATTCTATTTAAATTAAAAACATTAAAAATTACCATCTTTTTAAAAAAAAAGATTTATTTATTTATTATGTATACAGCATGTATGACTGCAGGCCAGAAGAGGGCGCCAGATCTCATTACAGATGGTTGTGAGCCACCATGGGGTTGCTGGGAATTGAACTCAGGACTTCTGGAAGAGCAGCCAGTGCTCTTAACCTCTGAGCCATCTCCCCAGCCCCAAAAATTACCATCTTAAAATATATTTAGTAATATAAAATAATATAAAATAGCATTTAATACTATTAATTAGATGTTAAAATATATTAAGCAGGGTTGGGGATTTAGCTCAGTGGTAGAGTGCTGGCTTAGCAAGCGCAAGGCCCTGGGTTCGATCCTCAGCTCAAAAAACAAAAAACAAAAAAAAAAAAAAGAAAAGAAAAGAAAAAATATAAATATTAAGCAATAGTGTTTGGAAATGTTCATCTCTAATTGGTCCAGCAATCTGATCTATACATGGCAACCAAGAAAACTCACATCCAAAATGAAAATGCAAGCTGGACTTGGTGTTGCACACTTATAATTCCAGCACTCAGGAGGCTGAGGCAGGAGGATTGCCTCAAGTTCAAGGCCATCCTGCTTTGTATTGTGAGATCCAGGCCAGCCAATGTTATAAGATCCTATCTCAAAAACCAAACCGAGCAAATATATACCTCATGACCCAATGAATATTTTTCAGACAGAAAGCTTTCTGATTTTTGGAAAAGTGGAAACATATTGAACATTTAAAGCTATCTTTTAACTATATTGATGACTCCAAATAAGATCCGGTAAACTGCTGGGTGGTGGTGGCTCATGCCTTTAATTCCAGTACTTGGGAGGCAGAGGCAGGTGGATCTGTAAATGGAGGCAGAGTTTTTCTGTCCTGACGCCCAGTCCCAAACCAACACACAAAAGCTTATATTAGTTACAAAATGTTCAGCCAGTAGCTCAGGCTTATTATCAACTAGCTCTTTTAACTTAATCCATTTCTCTTAATCTATATATTGCCACATGGCCCTTGGCTTTACCGATTCTCTGGCATCTTGCTTCTTGTGTGGCTCACTTGCATCTCTTTCAACTCGACCTTTCTTTATCCCAGTTCTCAGTTTGATTGTCCTGCCTAACTTTATCCTGCCTTGCTCTATGCCATACAGCTTTACTATTAACCAGTGATAATACATATTCACAGCATACAGAAAAATCATCCATGGATCTCTGAGTTTGAGGCCAGTCTTGTTTACAAAGCAAGTTCCTAGCCAGGGGGGCTACACCGAGAAATCCTAGCTAAAAACAAACAAACAAACAAAAAACAAACAAACAAGAACCTGATAAATTACTTGGCCACAAATACAAAAGCTAACTATGTAGTTTTGGATTTTTCCGTTCTAATAACCAGATCAATCTACAGGCATGATGCTTTTCTCTCATTTTCACTTAGTTGTTAAAGCCACTAGCAGCAAGCAGCAAGACTCAACGTTGTTAGAAATAGTCTTTATATGCAGACACTCATAAAGAACACAATGGTGACTTATATGTATGTCTTCATCAGTTAAAGGCTTTTAGAGAGGATTGTAATGTCTGACTAATACACAGTGGAGTTCATTGTTGAAACTTACTACTGTTCAGTTTGTATAACAAATTGTAGAACAAACACTATACAATATTCACATTGCACTGAGTATTATAAATAATTGAGAGATGGTGTAAAGTCCACAGGAGGATGTCCATAGGCTTCAGCCAAGTACCATACTGTTTCATTTAGGGGACCTGGACATCCACAGACTTGGGTATCCTGAGAGTGGTATAGTGATATAATGACAATGAAGGATGATTGAGATTTTAACCTTAAGTATTTAATATCAGCAAGGTGTGGTGACATGAAATCCAAGCGTTTGGAAGACTGAGGCAGAATCACAATTTGAGGTCAGCGTGGGCTACGCAGCAAGTTCAAGTCTAGCCTAGAATATGTAGTGAGACATTGTCTCAAAAATAGAAAAGTATTTAGTAGTCTTCAAACAGAGTTTTAAGTATTAACAGAAGTGTGCTCACTCCAGTCCTGGCCCCTCATAGACTCAGCTCTGTTGCCTTTTCCCATACTGAATCAGCTAACTGAAAGTCTACATCTCCCTCTAGAGTATGGACACTGTCACTCTCCACTCATTTGGAAGCAGAAATAGTCTTTGCACGGAGATTTTGTCAGTCTCCACAGTTGTGCAGTATAAGGCTCGTCAACAAAGGCTTTCCTGCTGGATTGCCTTGTTTGTCCTCCTCTGATTGGTGTGAATTGACCAGTCACTGGTTGCCATAGTTAGAACAATTTCTCAGGGACTGAAGCAAAAATATGGAATCATGGCCCATAAAATTCAAACAAGCTGAAGTATCTCTGGGGAAAATAAGGAGAGAGTGGATTGAACTATTAAAGAATGAACAGAGTTCATTTTGTCTGCAGGTATGTGATTACCTGAAGTCAGTCCTCAAAACAACTTAAATCCAAATAAAATGTAGTTAGTATATTTGGGTAGTCTCTATAAGCCTCATTCATAACAGGAAAAAATACAAACTTAGAGGTAGTCAAAAGTATCTGCTGTGTGTATGTGTGTGTATGTATGTGTGCGTATGCATGTATGCGTGTATGTATGTGTGTATGCATATGTATATACCTGTATGTATGTACGTATGTGTATTTTTGTATGTACATGTGTGTATACCTATATGTATTATGTATGTATGTGTGTCTATGTGTATGTGTGTGTATGCATGCATATGTGTGTGTATGTATGTGTGTGTAATATATGTGTGCATATATGATTATGTATATGCACATGGAAGTGAAAGTCAATGTCAGATATATATTCCTCAGTCAGTCCTCACCTTACTTTTTTTGACACAGGGTCATAATGAACCTGGAGTTCAATGGTGGGGCCAGACTAACTTGTCAGCAAGCCCCAGATTATCCTTTCTGTCTCTGCCTTCTTAGCACTGGGACTCTAGGCATGTATTGCGTGGGTCTGGGCATCTGAACTCAGGTCCTCATGCTTGTGTGACAAGCACTTAACTGACAGAGCCATCTCCTCAGCCCTTTTTGTTTGTTTACTTGCATTTTTATTTTGCAGTGACTTTACCTCAAAGATCTAGAACACAATGTAGGCACATATTACATATGTACATCATAAATATAGAATATACAGATGTGCATGTCATATGCATAGATCAACCAACCTACTTTTGGGAGATTAAAGAAGCTACATAGGACACACTGCTTAAAAACATTATGTTGTACCTCCCTACTTAGACATATGCATATCCTTAGTTGCCTTTCCTTTCTCTGTATACATTTGAGAATACATTTTAAGTAAATATAAGGGAATAAAAATATACTTTTGTTGTTTTTTTTTCATTAAAAGAGATTCTAGGGCTGTAGAGGTGGCTCAGCAGTTAAGAACACTGGCTGCCCTTTCAGAGGTCCTGAGTTCAATTCCCAGCACCCACATGATGGCTCACAACCATCTATAATGGGATCTGATGCCCTCTCCTGATGCCCTCTTCTGTCATGCAGATATCCATGCAAATAGAGCACTCATATACATAAATAAAATAAATCTTAAGAAGCTCTTGTATATGAACTTGAGAGGGGAGGTGGCAAGGTGGGGTTGGAGGGAGAGTAGGAAGTTGACATGATTAAAATGTATATACACGTGAGTAAGTCTCAAAGAACAAATAATAATAGTCCATTTAAAAAAAGAAACTTGTGGTGGTGAAAAGCAAGTCTTAACTCCATATACCAGACCTGGCCCACAGCGTGCGGTTTGACCACCTCGCCAACCACAGTAGTACTTCTGCACAATATATTACTCCATTCCTCAGTCACTTAGAACAGGAAACTTGCCACCTCAGAGTCTCGGTGAGTCAAGAATCCAGAGCTTGCTTTCCTTTGGTTATCTTCCTTGAGATCAAGGCCTCCAGTGGTCTGCTTGGTGGAGGATGTGCTTCAGAGCTTCTCAGGTGGGATGGGCTGCTTCACTGAGGCATTAGTTTCTCACCAGCTGTTTGATCAGGGCTTGGCCTCAGTCCTTTGTCCCATGGGACAGTTCACAACATGGTGATTGCACTCTTTCCTCACAGCAATCCAGCGAGAAAGAATGTGTAGGATGGAAGCCACTGGGTTTTTTTGGTAACCCAATGTCACAAGTGACCCTTCACTTTTGCCGTACTCTAGTGATTAAGAGTGAGTTCTTTGCTCCAATTCACACACAAAGGGAGGAGGCTGTACAAAGATATGGATGTCAGAACAGTGTCAGTAACTCCAGGAGTAACTGGAACTATCTTAAATGATGCCTACAACATCGTTCCATCCAGAAATTTCATGAAGAAAGGTGTTTATGAGCATCTTGTAGCATGCTTCCTGTTCCCCCAGATGACTCCAGTCTACTGACTAATCGTATGACTGTTGTTACTTGCCTAGCTGTAAATTCCCCATCAGAGTATCATATATCATTTTATCATCCTATCCTTGCAGATCCTAGGAGGCACTTGTTAAACATACTTTAAAAATCATCTCATTTTATCTCTTCGGGTGGCTGAAATCAATTTAAACTAAGCCCCAAGGACCATCTTGAAGAGCGAATGTGACATAGCAACATTACATCTTAAATGATGCTCTAAACAGAGAGGGAGAACACCATATCTTCATGACAGATGGTTTCAGGGATGAGGGAATGCATCGAAGTCTCTCTCCACCCACCACCACCATTTCATTTAAGTTTTCATAGAATGATTTATATTGTTTGTAGAAAATAAATAAGAGACCAAACCAGGTATGAACTGGACTTTATAAATATTGTTATGGTAAATAAATCACAATCAGTTTAATTCAAGAAACTTTCAGAGTTAGAGAATGCTACTTATTACCAACCATCATCTAAATAGCGCTCATGTACCTCTGTGATATCTCTACAAATTCCTAAAAACACAGTGTTCAAACTAGAACTGCTGATGAACTTGCCATCATGTCAAGGGATGTCTCACTCAAACTTCAGTGCCATTGAGAGCCCAGGCTATTTTCTGACTCTTTCCTTATTAAGCAATACAATTCTTGTCACCTTTCTGTATATGCTACAGACTCCAGGCTGTTCTAAACAACCTTATATGGATGTTCTTTGTACTTCCTATTGACTTTGGAAAGTGAGTATGTGAGTTAAAGACAGTAACACCTTTCTGTTGGCCAACCAACCAATACAGGATGAAGCAAAACTTCAAAATCCCATAGTCCAAATCCAGATGCTTTCTCTCAGAAAACAGATGTGTGTGTATTATTTATGTAGTTGAGAACTGCCAAGGGAACATTTTCTAAGGCATGTTTGAATGAATCACTAATTAGTTTTTTTTTAATGAAAAGCCACTAGATGGCAACATTTCTAAAATTAAGGTACAAATTTTACTATTGATTGGTTTTCTATGAGTGCTTTATTATCTTTCGTTGATTAACTTCACATTGCTTTGTTTATAGGTGATTTTTCCAGAACTGCTGAGGTTTTTAGTGGGACCAAGCCTGGAGTGGCAGGTGCTGCTTTGGCTCCTGTCGGACTTTAGTTCGGGGTTGAAGATGAGTTTCTACGGAACTTTCAGTTTCTTCCTGGAGATTTTCCCACATGCCATAGTTACACTACAAAGCACTTCTTGTTTGCTTAATATCAAGCATGGCAAACACGTTAACAGCACTTTTCAGAAATACATGGTGTCATGACAGGCTTTAGGAATTACAAATAAAATTCGTACTGGCTGAAACGCGCTACTCCTTCCCCGTGAGTCCTAACTTCTTCTGTTTTTAGAATCTAATCGTTAATTTAATTTTACATATCAACCACGGATTCCCCTGTCTTCCCTCCTCCCACCCCCACATTCCCATCTCCTCCAAGGCAAGGACTCCCTGGGGATTCAGCCCAGCCTGGTGGATTCAGTTGAGGCAGGTCCAGTCCCCTCCTCCCTGCACCAAGGATAAGCAAAGTGTCTCGGCATAGGCATGAGGTTCCAAAAAGCCAGCTCGTGCACTAAGGACAGGTCCTGGTCCCACTGCCTGGGGGCCTCCCAAACAGTTCAAGCTAATCAACTGTCTCACTTATCCAGAGGGCCTGGTCCAGTTCCATGGGGGTCTCCTCAGCTATTGGTTCACAGTTTATGTGTTTCCACTAGTTTGACTATTTGTTCCTGTGCTTTTTCCAATCATGGTCTCAGTATCTCTTGCTCATATAATCCTCCCTCTCTCTTGCTGATTGGACTCCTGGAGCTCCACCTGGGGCATGGCCATGGATCTGTGCATCTGCTTCCATCAGTCACTGGATGAGAGTTCTATCATTGACAGTTAGGTTGTTCGGCTATCCGATCACCACAGTAGGTCAGCTCAGGCACTCTCTCACCATTGCCAGTAGTCTATAGTGGAGGTATCTTTGTGGACTTCTAGGGACTTCTCTAGCACTCTGCTTCTTCCTATTCCCATGGGGTCTTCATTTATCATTATATCTCTTTCCTTGTTCTCCCACTCTGTTCCTGATCCAGCTGGGATCTCCTGCTTCCTTAAGCTCTCTTTCCCCCAACCCTTGCCCTCCACTACCCTTCCCTCAAATCCAGTTTGCTCATGTAGATCTCATCCATTTCTCTGTCATTGGATGATCCCTGTATCTTTCTTAGGGTCCTCTTTACTAGGTAGCCACCCTGGAGTTGTGAGTTGCAGTCTGGTTATCCTTTGCTTTACATCTAGTAACCACTTATGAATGAGTGCATACCATGTTGGTCTTTCTGAGTCTGGGTTACCTCACCCAGGATGATTTTTTTCTAGTTCCATCATGGTACTGGCATAAAAACCAACATGTGGACCAATGGAACTGAACTGAAGACCCTGACATTAATCCTCACATCTATGAACATATAATTTTCGACAAAGAGGCCAAAATTATACAATGGAAAAAGAGAAAGCATCTTCAACAAATGGTGCTGGCGTAACTGGATGTCAACATGTAGAAGACTGCAAATAGATCCATATCTGTCACCATGCACAAAACTTAAGTCCAAGTGGATCAAAGACCTCAACATAAATCCAATTACTCTGAACCTGGTAGAAGAAAAAGTAGGAAGTAGTCTTGAGCACATTGGCACTGGAGATCACTTCCTAAATATAACACCAGTAGCACAGACACTGAGAGAAACAATTAATCAATGGGACTTCTTGAAACTAAGAAACTTTTGTAGGGCAAAGGACATGGTCAACAAGACAAAGTGACAGCCTACAGAATGGGAAAAGGTCTCCACCAACCCCACATCCGACAGAGGGCTGATATCCAGAATATATAAAGAACTCAAGAAATTAGACATCAAAATGCCCAACAGTCCAATTAAGAAATGGGCTATAGAACTAAACAGAGAATTCTCAACAGAGGAAGCTCAAATGGCTGAAAGATATTTAAGGAATTGCTCAACATCCCTAATTATCCGGGAAATGCAAGTCAAAACGACTCTGAGATACCACCTTACACCTGTCAGAGTGGCTAAGATCAAAAACACAGAAGACAGCTCATGCTTGAGAGGATGTGGAGCAAGGGGAACTCTCCTCCACTGCTGGTGGGAATGCAAGCTTGTACAGCCACTTTGGAAATCCATATGGCACTTCCTTAGAAAATTTGGAATCCATCTCCCCCAAGACCCAGCTATAGCACTCTTGGGCATATACCTAAGGAATACTCAAACATACCACAAGGACACATGCTCAACAATGTTCATATCAGCATGATTTGTAATAGCCAGAACCTGGAAACAACCTAGATGCCCTTCAACTGAAGAATGGATAAATAAAATGTGGTACATATACACAATGGAGTACTACTCAGCAGAGAAAAACAATGAGTCCTAACTTCTATATACGACTTTTTTTCCTCTTTGACCTCTCCCACTAATGTAAACAGTTAGTATCTTAACTGCCCCATCTTAAAACTACATACATGGTCCCTCAGAGCCTTTGCTGTATGACACATGCCTAGTGATGCACATGTCTAAGATAAGTTTGCTCTTTTGGGGACACTTCAAAGCAGTCTTTTAAAGAATAACACATAGAACCTTCAGTACAGCCCTCTCTCATCACAGTCTACAGTTCTTAGCATTGTGTCTGACACCACAGCTTCTCAATGCCTGGGTAGAGAGTTATGTTACCTACCTGTCTATCTGACCCTTTACCAAAGCATTTGACTTCCTTTCATGAATGTGCTATCACTCAATGTTTTAAAAGGCCCTTGCTTCTGTCTTGTGCCTATGTGAGGATATCTTTAGATATTTTAAAGACAGTAATTATGAATTAGAAGGTGCACAGTTTTAAAATGAATGACAACTGCCATTCAGACTGGATGCTCATTAGCTTGTTTGACTTCCTCTGCTTTTTGAACTTCCCATGAGTGTGTATGTGAGAAGCTTTTATCAATCCAAAGTTGAGGTTGTAATTTCACCTTCCTCCTACAAATTTAAGCAAGGGTTTGGCCCATATTATTGGTCTAGAGACAGTGCAATTTAGGAATGATATAGAGACTTGGTTTCCCCTAGCAAACAGTCAAAATATCAAACACTTGTTCTTCTCAGCATCCTTTGTAGACCAACTGCTGCTCGGTGAACTTTATAGTAGGACTCAGAGTTTCCATTCATCACAAACCTGTATATGTTTTCACCATTTACTTCGAGTTTCACTGGTTGTTATCAAGCTTTTGGTCTGATTATTGCATTCTCTCCTGTATTAGTTACTTTTCTGTTACTGTGATAAAACACCATTCCCAAGACAACTTACAGAAGAAAAGGTTTATTTTGCCTTAGGGTTCCAGGGTGCTAGAGTCCTAATGGTGGGGACAGCATGACAGCAGGAAGAAGGAGCTGAGAATTAACATTTTTAAGACAAGCACAAAGCAGACAGTGCAAACTGGACGTGGGTGGGGTTGTACTCTCAATGTTGGCCCCTCGTCACACACTTCCTTCAGCAAGGCCATACCTCCTCCACCTCCCCAAAGTGCTCACAACCAGAGACCAAGTGCCCAGAAGATTTTTCATTCAACTGCCACACCATTTGAAGGCTCCCTTAGGGACAAATCTGATTTTAAACTTGGTCACATTGTCAGTCGGATGACTGAGAGATCTTCTTTTGGGTTAGCTCTTCTCTGAAGGCTGGTTGCTTGGCATATAGCCTTCTTGAACATGGACCACTTATGCTCCATACCCATAAGCAGAGCTGTATTCATGGGCATGCATCTGTGCTGTAGCAAAAGGCTCTGCACTTAGAAGGTCCTATGCTTGGTTTTATGTTCTACTGCAGGGGTTTAAAATTTCTTTTTGTTCTTGTTTTAAGATAGGGTCTCACTATGTAGCTCTAGCCAGCCTGGACCTTGGTATGTAGACCAGGCTGGCTTTGAACTCACAGAGATCCTTCTGCTTTTGCTTCTGCTTCTGCCTCTGCCTCTGCCTCCAGAGTGCTGGGATCAAAGGCATGCACCACCCTGCCTTGCTTGTTTTTAATTTCCTAATAACATTTGGACAAAGGGCTTTGTATGCTGTTTTTATGTTGGATTTTACAAATTATGGAGCCAATCCTATCTTCAAGGAAAGTTTCTAGTTTTGGTCTATGATAGAGACTTAAAAAAAATAACATGTTATGCTGGGCAGTGGTAAAGCATGCCTTTAATCCCAGCACTTGGTAGGCAGAGGCCAGCTTGGTCCAGGATGGCCAGGGCTACACAGAGAAACACTGTCTCAAAAACAAGCAAACACATAAACAAGCAAACAAAATAACATGTAATCACAAGTTTGTCGTATGTCACCATTCTCTCTCTTTCTTTACTTGAAGATTTATTTACTTACTATGTACACAGAAGAGGGAACCAGACTAATTACAGATGGTCGTGAGCCACCATGTGGTTGCTGGGAATTGAACTCAGGATCTCTGGAAGAGCAGTCAGTGCTCTTAGCCTCTGAGCCATCTCTCCAGCCCCACCATTCTCATATACTATAATCACAAAAGAGATATCTCATCATCCTTGTCATGGTCAGTTGGTTTGAATTAAGTCATAGGTCCTAATGACATATATGGGAAGATTATAACAGAATGTGAGGGCAGATTATGAGAGCCATATGTGGAGTCTTTTTGCTACAAAACTATAGACTGAAATATGGCAAGTAAAGCACATGTAGCTAAAAATGATTGAGAGTTTCTCTGCCAGCCATGCTTTTTGTAGCATCATGATTTCTTGGAATTTCTAAGCATCTTATTCATAGTCATTATATCCTACAAAGCGTTGTCTCCAAGAATTGACTTTACAATTGATCCCTTCATCACTTGGTCATAGATTGTCAGCATGTTCTATTGAAGACTAACACACTGCCAAGAGGGAACCCTTATCTCGGGAGATCAGGTTCGTGTCCTTCCTAATAGATTTTGTGGTCTGAGACTGAAACTAGGCTATGGGGCTGTTTTTTATTGATTATCAGAACACATAGATTTTGGAGGCAAATAACCATAAGTTGTAGTTCACAAAATTACATCAAATATACTGCCTGTGGATTTTTTATATCTTATATTTGGAATGCTGATTTTGTTGTCTAATCTGAGAAACATTAATATTTAAAAAGTAAATATCTGAAAGATATCATTTAGTACCCAGAGGACATTACCTGTTTACATTAGGTGACACAATGTTAAATTGTATGAAAACAGATACTGCCATGGCTGGGGAGATGGCTTAGCCTGTAAAGTGCCTGCTGTACAAGCTTGAGGACCCGAGTTTAGATCCAGGAGTCTGTATGAATCCCTGGTATGGGAGGCAGGGCAGGAACAAAAAGATCCCCAGAGCTTGTTGGCCAGATAGTCTGTCCAGTTGGTGAGTTCAGAGTCTAGAGAGTGACTATTGCCCCAAAGATTAGGTGGATGGTACCAAGGAAGATCCCTGACACCAATCCCTGGCTTTCATGTACCTGCTGGGATCCCATCCCCGGCAAGTCCTCATGACAGCATAGCAAACACTCTTAACCAGTGACCACATCTCCAGCCCCTCCCCTTTATTGCCATCATCATATAGTTTATTTTAGTATTTTGTATGTATGGATGTTTGTCTGCATATGTGTAAGTGTACCACATGTGTGCAGTGCCCATGAAGGCCAGAAGAGGGCAGTAGATTGCCTGGAACTGGAGTTAGAGTTGCAAACCACTGTGTAGGTGCTGGGAATAAAACCAGATCCTCTGGAAGCAGGTGCTTTTACTGGCTGAGCCATCTCCCCAGCCCTGTCTCTACTTCATTTTTTATTTAATTTATTTTTATTTTTTTTACATCTATTTATTTAAGTGGGGGTGGGGACTCACATGCCACAGTGTCTGTGTGACAAGTTAGAGAGGTTAGAAGACAATTTGAGGAGGAGTCAGTTTTTCGGCATCCTGGAAATTGAACTCAGGTCCTTAAGCTTGGCAGTAATTGTCTACCTGTGGAACTATCTTGCCAGCCCTATTTAAAAAAAAAAAAATTGAGCCATGGCGTACACGAAGAGATCAGAGAACTCTGTGGATGTGGTTCTTTCCTTTCACCTTCATGTGATCCCATGGATTGAACTCAGGTCATCAGCCTTGCCATCCTGCCCACTGAGCCATCTTGCCAACATTTTTTTATGGAGTCATGTATACAGCCCACGCTGGTCATGAGCATGCTACGCAGCACAGATAATCCCGAATTCCTGCTTTTTCTGCATCCATATTCCAAGTACTGGGATTACAGCATAATCTACCATGCCCTGCTCCCATGGGATTATTTTTATGCACACATGGTGTTGGGGCTAGAGCCCAGGAACTTACACATGCTAAGCATGGCCCCCTCAAGAAGCTACATTCTAAATGCCTCTTGACAGTTGGTAAATGGCTTACTTAGAATTCAAGGGCTTTAAAAAAAGACATTTTCATTTGAGTTCCAGGAACTATGACCAAATCCTTATTGCAAAACTGGGTCATCCGAGATGATGTAGTGGGAGCCACCATATAACATTTGAAAATTATGGTGCTGGCAGTTCTGTCATGACCAGGAAGCCACGATGTCAGTACGTGATCTGCCAGTCAGACATAGAGGCTTCAGTGATGGGCAGGCTCAGAACCTATAACCTCTGCTTACCAGGAAGCTGCCCACAGTCAGGACACTGTTCCTCAGATCCCAGCTCAGGATCTTAAGGAGTTTGCCACAGTTAACTGCAGCAGAATGGGTGCTCCACCCTTTGTCCACTTCCCTGTGAGTCGCTTCCAAATCAAAATCAAAGTTTCAGGAGTGAAGTTGAACACAAGAGCCCGAGTGACATCTGGTGTTGGGGCGAGAGATAAAGGACTGCTATACAGAGCAGGACAAGTGCTGTGTGAGCCAATCCTCTTTGGAAGCTAGGGACAATCCTCCCTCATTTTCTAATATCCAAAGCATGTGTAAAAGAGGATTATGCTTCTCAAAGGATTTGTGAAGCATGCTTGCCATTTTTTCCTCCTAGGGAAATTCTTTAAGTGTACCAGTTAATTTTCACTTACGTGCGAGAAAAGGTGTAAGGTGAGCCATATTTGTATTAGCTTGAAGATACAAGTTTGTGGGAACGGTCACAGGTAACTGAAAAGACTAGAGAGACACTGGGCAGTGGAGAGACTTGGTGGGACAGACACTTTTTTCAATATACACTTGAAGATTTTTGAATTTAGAACCACACACACATACTATGCATTAAAAATTTTTTAAATGTAATATGCAAAAACATGAGTATGGTCAAAACTTAAACTATTATTTTCTTATTTTAAGAGTTTTCTGCCAGATGTGGTGATACACGCCGATCCATATTACTTGGGAGGCAGAGGCAGGCAGATCCTTGAGTTCAAGTCCAGCCTGATTTACAGAGTTAATTCCAGGACAGCCAGGGCTACACAGAGAAGCCCTGTCTCAAAAACAAACAAACAAACAAACAAACAAACAAACAACAAACAAACCAAAACAAAATCCAAAAAACCACCACCAACAAAAAAGAGTTTTCTTCTTATTCATACACAGTCTCCACTCTTCATTCTCAATACTACTGGTATGTTTTTATTATACACATTTATTATTGTTGTCAATGTTGTTTTGAGATAGAATCTCACTGTGTAGCTCTGGCTGACCTGGCACTTACAGATATTGCCTGCATCTGCCTTCCAAGTGCTGAGATTAAGCCGCGTGCCACTTTTATTATTATTTGTTAATTAAATTTTTAGTTAGCATACAAATAAATTGATTTCATTATGACAGTTTCAAGATATATCATTATAATTTGATGTTATTCACCCTCCACACTATCCTCCTTAATTTCTCTGGATCTCTTCCTGGTCAGCCCCCCCCCCACCTCCAACTTTCACGATACCTACCTTCACTAACCCTCTTTCTTCCTCCCTCCTCTTAGAACCCTTCTCCTCTCATACATTCTTGCTCTGTCCCTGTCTACATATAACAGTGCATATTCACCTACGCACACACTAGACACCACACATACACACACACACTAACACCATGCACACTGAACTCTATGCACTCACCACACACTAACACCACACATACATACATACACACACACACACACACACACACACACACACACTAAACACCACACACACATACTAACATCACACATACACACTAAACACCACACATCACACACTAATACCACACACACACACTAACACCACACACACACACACAAAACACCACACACACACACACACACACACACACTAAACACTACACACACACACCACACACTCACACACATACCCATATACCACACCACACCATACCACACCACACACACCACACAATCCACATATACCAAATACATCACATATACCACACATACACATCACACACACACACACACACACACACACACACACACACACACACACATACTCTCATACATACATGCATACACCACACCACACTATACACATACCACACTATATACACACCACAAAACAATACACAAAACACAAACATCACAAATACACCACACACATACACATACCACATAATCCACATATACCACACACACACACACACACCACATATACACAAACACACACACACACCACACCACACTATACACATACCACACACATACTACACCACACTATATACACCACACACATATACCATATACACACACATACAGACACACGCACACACCACAACAATTATACACACACATTTAAAGCTAGATTCCACAGCAATAGTGTTTGTTTTTATGACTTCTTTTTTTCTTTTTCCTTCTTATTATTTTATAAATCCTTTCAAATAACCAGCTTCCAAATTTTCTATCACTTTCTTGCTATTTCTTCTTTTTCTGGAGGCAGCTTCTTGGTAACTTTGCTGGGCTTTTGGTTCTCTTTTTTGAGGACATATTTCATTTTCCCTTGCTCCTCTAACTCTCCTTCAATGCATTGATAGCTTTTAATTTCCCTGCTGATTCTCCTGAGTTCACGACACGGTTTTCAGTGTATTACACTTTACTTTTCTCTCGTTGACACTCTCAGGGTCACTTTTATTGCTTGTTCTAAGAAGTTAAAAAATCCTGTTATTTATGTAAGTTAATTTTCAAAAGACAATAAAGTCTTGATATTGTCATATCTTATTTCCATGCACCACACTATGAAATAAAGTAATAGGCTCCTTATTCTCATTTGGAAATTAAAAAATTAAAATCTATATATTCACTTTGGCATCACGATTACATTTCTAGGAAACATCCTCAGATTTAAAAAAAAAAAGATGCAAAGCAACGACAACAGCAGAGACTTTGTAAAACCTGAGTGATCTGTGCAGTTATGTCTCAAAACATCTTCGTCCACAGTTTGTTTCCAGGTCAGAGATGCAAAGGCTCTGAGTTTTGTCTTCTCCCAAGACCCCGCTCTCTGTGGTCTCCCCTTCTGCTTCTTCTTGCTTTCTTCTCTATCCTGACACTCTTGAAAAATCTGAAAATCCATTTTTGATTATTTGCCATTTGATTAAATTGAATATAAAGCCAATTGGAATTTAATTTGTAATTTTAATTTGTACAGTATCTGTACCTCCTTATAGATACATTACAGCAATTCAACCCATAGACAGTGTGTATAGCCGGGCGATGGTGGCGCTCGCCTTTAATCCCAGCACTTGGGAGGCAGAGCCAGGTGGATCTCTGTAAATTCGAGGCCAGCCTGGGCTACCAAGTGATTTCCAGGAAAGGCACAAAGCTACACAGAGAAACCCTGTCTCAAAAAAACCAAACCCAAAACCAAAACCAAAACCAAACAAACAAAACAAAACAAAACAAAAAGACAGTGTGTATATAAACAAATTAGGGTACCATTAATGATCATTATGTGATGGGAAAATAAAAATTGTTTATTACAGTTGTGTGTGTGTGTGTGTGTGTGTGTGTGTGTGTGTGTGTGTGCATGCACATGTGTGGAAGTCAGAAAACAACTGTGGGAACCAGCTCTCTCCTACCATGTAGGTCTCAGAGATTGATCTCAGGTTCTCAGGCTTAGTGGCAAGCATCTTTACCCAGTGAGTTGTATCCTCAGCCCTTGAAGTCATTTTGAAATACATGTTATTTTGCCATCTCTGTGTTTTGTTTGCCCTGTTGGACTTATCTTTGTTCTTTCCTTCCCAGCCTGTAGTGACCACTATCCCATCCTGTTCTTCCATAAGGTTAACTTATTAGTTCAGCAAGTGGGTGAATGTATGACATTTGTCTTTCTGTGTCTGGTTTAACGTGATGATCTGCTATTCTATTTTATACACGTTGTTGTGAATGATGGGATTTCTTTCATTTTCATGGATGAATAATACACACATATATGAAGTGTGAAATATATCTTATTTCATGCCCCCCCCCCCATTTGTTGGTGAGCATCTACTGGAGAGCATCTGGGTTAATTGGTTTGCTGATTTGAGTTTCAACCACTCACTCATATTTCAGCACACACAAAGGGTAAGAATTTAATAACAGGACAGTCAGGGAGACCTGTGGAATCTCCTGAAGTGTGTAATCGTGACAGCTCTGGGAAGAAGCCTGAGCTTTGACTTTCAGGGTAACTCAAAGTAGGAGACCAGGATAAATTGATTTTTTTTCCTCTCTTTTTCATTTGAGAGCTTTGCTTCTTTAAGGAGCTACAACTTAGTTCCCAGAACTTCTAAGGATGCCACATATCCCTGGGGACCCTGACCTGTCCTAACTCCGTATGTTATGAGAATGATATACCAAATGTATCATTAGAATGATCATCACACACTTATTGTTACTTTTCTGCTTAATTATGAGTATATCATCTCATTATCCATGGTATTTTCTGCCCATGTGACTACTTACTATTTTTTCTGGCAGATTTACCTTTAGTATATGTGATGGTTTGAAAAAAAAAATGACCTCCATAGGTTCATAGGGAGTGGCACTATTGGGAAATGTGGCCTTATTAGAGTAGGTGTGGCATTGTTGGAGGAATTGTGTCACTGGGGGTGGACTTTGTGGTTTAAGAAACACAAGCCAGGGTCAGTGGCACTCTCTCTTCCTGCTGTCTGCCAATCCAGATGTGGAACTCTCAGCTACCTTTCCAGTACCTTGTCTGCCTGAACACTGCCATATTTCCTGCCATGATACTAATGGACTAAACTTCAGAAACTTTGAGCCAACCTCAATTAAATGTTTTTCTTTATAAGAGTTTCTGTGGTCATGGTGTCTCTTCACAGCAATAGGAACCCTAACTAAGATAGTATACAATATAAGTATTAAAGATTGAGCATTTACCATGAACAAACACTGTGATAAACACTGACCCTAACTTTTAGTTTGTAGTAGAACTTTTCTGATTTCTAGGGATATATGTAAAGCATTTTAATTATAGACTTGACATTTCTGACCCAAATGTTGCTTCGTTACTGCATTTTCTGGATTTTTCTTTTTGACAGCTCATACTGCTCTGCCAATTATTTCCTATGTTGTATTTTTGAATTCTTGGGAAGTCTATGTCTTGGTGTTTAGCATAACTGGAAACAGATCTGTACACTTTTCAGGCACTTAACTGTATACATATAAGAGTGTTCGATGAGTATCAGAAGCTTTGATTATTCTTAATACTTGCTAGTAAATGCTTAACAACTAACTGTTCCCCAAACTATGGACTTATATATAGGTAAGTTCACTACAAAGCGAATACAATAAAGGATGCATACTGACTAACTTAAATAGTAAGCTATATGTAACTTTCGTGAATCATCTTATAGCCAATTGGTGATTATAGAATTCTCTCTCTCTCTCTCTCTCTCTCTCCTCTCTTTCTAAATTCTTATAAACGTAGATTCCTTATGATTGCAGTTGAAGAACAGGTGCTGTTCACTCGAAACTCTAGTTGACACATTCTTTGACATTAACAATTAGGATGAAATTGAAAACACAAAGATTAACGTTGGAGTATCACACACTTGTAGCCATGTGTGTGACTTCTCCATCACACAACCGTTTTCAGAATCTGGAAGAATATTTCTGCATTTGTTGTGTTACCTACAATGTGACATGACACACGATTCAGCATACCTTCAAGATTAATCTGAAATTATTAAAATTTCATCAGTGATTCTCCTAACTCAATCATTAAGATAAGTCAGATACAGATTTTCTGGGTTTCTCTAAATAAACACAAGTCATTTACTTTTTGTTCCATTTAAATACTTCGTTAGATATACATATTTGTCAATTAGTGGCATGAAATTGAATTTCCTGGTTGGAGATGGTTCCTTATGGTTCATGTTTTCCTTTTGTGCAGATGCATAAGAAATTTGACTTTTCCTGTTTCTTCTTCCTTTGTAGCTTGTGCATATAAACAAGAAAGTGAATTTTACTATGGGGACAGGATAGGAAGAGTCGATGAGTAGCTATAGAATTCAATACCCTCCCTTTTTAGACTCCGAATTCTCATCTGGAAACATGAAAGACACAATCTTGAATATTTTATTCTGAATCTATGATTTACAGTGACAACTGATAATTTGCTGTTTTTTTTTTTTTTTTTGTTGTTGTTGTTGTTTTGTTTTTCAAGACGGGGTTTCTCTGTAGCTTTTGGAGCCTGTCCTGGATCTCCCTCTGTAGACCAGGCTGGCCTCGAACTCACAGAGTGCTGGGGGGATTACAGGTGTGCTCTTTTTTGTTTGTTTGTTTGTTTTGAAAGGTGGTACTCCTCCCTCCTGTGACATTAAGCTTAGTCATGTGGCTCACTAAGCCCTTCATGCAGGGACTGTTGTTTTCCAGGCTCCCTGTTGTCACTAGGTGACTTGCTCTGCACAGTGGGGTGTAAACAGAGGTGAAGCATGTCAGTCCTGTTGGAAGCACTGACAGTCAGGTAACTGTTGCCTTTACTGTGCGGCAGCAGTGGCAGACTTCCCCAAAGATCCTGAAGATCCTGCTTTCTCCATCCTAAAGGGGAGAGAGTGGAGCAGAGAGATAATGCCCCCAAAACTAACATGCCTGCTGTTATAATTCCCTGAGAGAAAAGGCTTTTGTTACAGTATTCATAAGCTATCAAAAATATTACATATAATCAACATTTGAATATCAATTTATGTTTCAAAATTTAAAGCACTAACTTCTAATTCAAGTTTAGTATAAATTTGGTGTAGGAGGGTGATGAGTTTGAAACTAGCCTACTACATAGAGAGACTGTGTCTCAAAGGAAAAAAAGATCTTTTTTGGGTATAAAATATAAATATGAATATTCTATATGTTCTGGCTAGTTTTTTGTTTTTTGCTTTTCGAGACAGGGTTTCTCTGTGTAGCTTTGTGCCTTTCCTGGATCTCGATCTGTGGACCAGGCTGGCCTTGAACTCACAGAGATCCACCTGGCTCTGCCTCCCAAGTGCTGGGATTAAAGGTGTGTGCCACCACCGCCCGGCTCTGGCTAGTTTTTTAAAGAATGCATTTAGTTTCTTTTTAAAATTTTGTGGTCCGTATTGTGTCCCCTGAAATATTGTGTGTTCCCCGAAATAAACATATCTGGGATCAGAGAACAGACAGCCACTAGAACAAAGCCAAAAATGGTGGCTAGAAAATGGGAAGAGTAAGCCCTAACAGAAGTTGGGCAGTGGTGGTGCACGCCTTTAATCCCAGCACTTGGGAGGCAGAGCCAGGTGGATCTCTGAGTTCAAGGGCACTTTAGAAACAGCTAAGCATGGTGACCCATGCCTTTAATCCCAGAAACCCAACCTTTAATCCCAGGGAGTGGGAGCAGAAAGAGAAAAGTATATATATATAAGGCCTGAGGACCAGGAACTAAAGGAATAAAGCATGTAGTTAGTTAAGCATTTGGTTGGTTAAACGTTCAGGCTTTGGAGCAGCACAGTTCAGCTGAGATTCATGTGGAGGAGGACTCAGAAGCTTCCAGCCTGAGGAAAAAGGATCACCTGAGGAACTAGCAAGGTGAGCACAGCTGTGGCTTGTTCTGCTTCTCTGATCTTCTAGCATTCACCCCAATAACCAGCCTCAGGTTTGTTTTTATTAACAAGTACCTTTAAGATTCATTCTATAAAATTTATTTATTTATTTTTTAAATTTAATGTGCATTGGTGTTTTGCCTGCACATATGTCTGTGTGAGGGTGTTGGCTCCCCTGGAACTGGAATGAACAGACTGCTGTGAGCTGCCATGTAGGTGCTAGGATTTGAACCCGGATCCTTCTGGAAGAACAGCTGGTGCTCTTTAACCTCTTAGCTATTTTTCCAGTCCATGTTCTGGCTAGTCTTATGTTAACTTGACACACAAACTAGCGTTATCTACAAGGAGCCTCAGTTGAGAAAATGCCTTCATAAGGTCCAGATGTAAGGCATTTTCTTAATTAGTGATTGATGGGGGAGGGCCCAGTCATTGTGGGTGGTGTCGTCTCTGGGCTGGTGGTCCTGGGTTCTATAAGAAAGCAGGCTGAGCAAGCCATGGGAAGTAAGCCAGTAAACAGCACCCCTCCGTGGCCTCTGCATCAGCTCCTGTCTCCACTTACTTGGCCTGTTTTGAGTTCCTGTCCTAACTTCCTTCAGTAATGAACTTATTTGGCTTAAGTCAAATAAACCCTTTCTTCTCCAGCTTGCTTTTTGGTCATGGTGTTTCACCACAGCAACAGATGTATAACACATAGAAATAAGTTATAAAGCAACCTTAAGAATAAAATATAGGTGTAGAACTTAAATTAAATATTACTTTGTAACTTCTATCTTAAAGTAAAGATGAATACTTTTCAAAAATATTTTCTTTGATGATATGTATTTTTAGTCTCTATTTCATTAATTTATTTTATTTTTATGAAAATATTTATTGGGCCTAAGAGTTTTCTGGTGGAGTCTTTACTGCTGTTTCTTCTGCTTGGTTAAGTATTGGTGATGCTTTCCAGTGTAATGTGTGTGGGACTTTTTGTTGCTGTTGCTTTTTGACTTATTGAGTTTTTTCTTCTAATATTTTGATTAAAAACAACCGCAGCAACAACAACAAAACACTTTAGCTCCAGAGTGGGAGAGATGGCTCAGTGGTTAAGAGTACCTGGGTTGACTTCAAGCTCCCCCATGGCAGCTCACAACCATGTTCCAGGGGATCTGATACCCTCTTCTGACCTCTATAGGCACAGTACATATGTAGTGTACTGCATGTATGCATGTATGTAGAAATGTATGCATTCAAAACACCCATGCCTATAAATAAATAAATGAATGAATGAATGAATGAATGAATGATTGAATAAATAAATAAAATGTTTGATGATAGTTCAATGGATTTCATTTCCTTGTGACTTTTCCTCCCATATCCCACATGGATGACTTTCCACCCACGTTGCTGATTTTCTAGTCCATTTAGTTGTCTCCTCCATGTTGCTGATTTTCCAAGTTCTGGGTCAGGTTCATCTGCCTGTTTGTGTCCTCTTTCACATCATCTGAAATTTTTTACCAGAAAACTTTTGAAATTCTCTCCTACTATATTTTCCCCATTTCAACACCTTTGAGTTCAGTAGTTTAAGAGTTATAACCTTTAAAGGAGTCTCGTCATTTTCGTTTTCATGCGTTTCTGTGTTTTTGTGTGGTGACTTGTATTGTATGATGTTTGTTTAGAAACACTTTTTTTTTTCTGCACAGGTGGTGGTGAATCCTCTTATTGAGTAGCCTACTCTTCCTTCCTTCCTTTCTTTTTTGAGACAGGGTTTCTCTGCCTATCCCTGGCTGTCCTGGAATTTGCTTTGTAGCCCAGGCTGGCCTCGAACTCAAGAGATGCGCCTGCCTCTGCCTCCGGAGTGCTGGGATTAAAGGCGTGCGCCACCACTGCCTGGCCACAGGCAGCCTACTTTTGAAGTCTCAGTCCCTACTACCACTCCGTAAGGAGAAAGACTGCTGTATCAGCAAATAACCACGTGGTCCAAGACACAGAACTACATTTGAATTGCAGTCTATTATTAGTATACTGCCAATGACAGTAGTGTGGGAAAAGGCAAAACTACTGTGGAATGTACTGTGGAGCTAAAAATTCTTTAAGGTGAGCATAGAAAGAATAAATGAATGAGACTGAGGGTTCAGAGGAACAGGAGCAATAGAGTTAAATAAAGGGAAGAAGGGGAATAAATAAATATGCTATGGAGGGGAAGGTAAAAGAATGAATGATTAGAAAAAAATAAAAATTAGATAAAGCTAATACAAAACTATGACATTCAGAATGTTAGAAGGATAATAGTAATAATTAATAATAATAATAATAATAATAATAATAATAATGTAACAACATTAAAGAATAAGAACCAGTAAGGCACAGTCACAACACTACTAACTATGAGGAAGGGCGTATACAACTGTGAAAAAAGAAAGAAATTAAAAAATATTGCCACCAGATGGGAAAAGAATGCATAGAGAAAAATCAGGTGAGTTTGATGGAGAATAAGAAATAATAACAAAATAAATAAACTACAATGAAGTGAAAGTGCTGCTAAATCTGTAGAAAAGAACGAAGGATTCACAAGGTGGCAAATCAACACTGTGACAGTTTCTTTTGAGGTTCGCAAGAACTGAAGACTATCTGTTCCATGCATGGGGTGGCTGAGCCTGTATAGGAGATGCATCAGTCTGCTAGGGCAGTCTTCACCCTTAGCCATTTTCCTTCTTTGTACAGCAAGGGGGGGCCTCTGGTGGATGCACTTACCTTTGCATTCTGTGGGCTGGACAGACTCTCCTCTCCCAAGACTTATTTTGTACCTCATGCCTGGCACCCACAGAAGCCAGAAATGTGTGCCAGATACCACAGAATGGGAGTCACTGAGGTTGTGAGCCATAACATGGGTGCTGGGAACAGAACCTGGGTCCTTTGGGAGCATTCTTAACTACTGAACCATGTCTCTAGACCCACATTCATGTCTGTTTTGTGGTAGTGTATCACTGTTGTTTTTAACAAAATCTCAATCATTCGAAATAAATAAAGACCAAAATAAAGACCAGGGAGCCAGATGCTGGGGTGGAAGCCTGCTAGCTCAGAGAGGAAGAGGAAGCACCCAGCTGACTTTCCTCTTCTGCTGATGTCACTGAAGCCCTTTCCTCCTATGCCATCTCAAACAAACCCCTCAAACTCAGTGGCCCTCGCTTTTACTTGTGGGCCTCTCTCTATCTGTCTTCCTAACTCCCTCTTACTCTCTATGGGTTTTTCTTGACAACCCTATGTTCACTTTCTGTCAACTGGCTGCTTGTTCTGTCTCTTGAGCTAGGGCTGACTTTATTTAACCCTGTTTGTAATATTCAAGGAGAATGCTCTTAGTTTGAAGGTGTATGCTAAGGCTGAGCCACATCACAACTAGAAACAGATTTTTCAAGTATATAATGCAGTCTTGGGGTTCACAGTATGATCAAATATTCTGCAACGTATCACCCTCTACCTGTTGGCTGCTCTGTACAAAGCAAAATATTCTTGAGTGATTGTTTTATATATATAACTAATATTTCAAATAGTCTTATTGAGATAGAATTCACATGTAATTCACCATTTAAATGTCCAACTCAAAAATTTTTTTTTTCATTTTAAATTTTTTTCTTTATTATCATGTGTTTTAAATTTTATACATCAGCCATGGGTTCCCCTGTCTTCCCTCCTCCCTCACCCACCCCTACCTTCCCCTCAGCCCCTCCCCTCCATTCCCATGTCCTCCAGGATCAAGGCATCCCTGGGGATTCATTTAAACCTGGTGGATTCAGTACAGGCAGGTCCTGTTACCCCTTTCCAGACTGAGCAAAGTGTCCCTTTGTAAGCCCAAGGTTTCAAACAGCCAGCTCATGCACTAAGGACAGATCCTGGTCCCACAGACTGGGTGCCTCCTAAACAGATCAAGCTATTCAATTGTCTCACTTATCCAGAGGGACTGATCCAGCTGGGGGCTCCAAAGCCTTTGGTTCATAATTCATGTGATTCCATTCGTTTGGCTGTTTGTCCCTGTGCTTTTTGCAATCTTGGATTCAACAATTCATGCTCTTGCAGACCCTCCTCTTTCTCGACAGTTGGACACCTGGAGCTCCACCTGGGGCCTGGCTGAGGATCTCTGCATCCACTTCCATCAGTTATTGGATGAGAGTTCCAAGACGACTGTTAGGGTGTTTAGTCATCTGATCACCAGACTAGGTCAGATCAGGCTTTCTCTCGACTATTGCCAGCAGACTACAGAGGATATATCATTGTGGATTTCTGGGGACCTCTCGAGCACTCTGCCTATTCCTGTTCTCATGTGGTCTTCATTTATCATGGTATGTTATTCCTCATTCTCCCTTTCTGTTCTTGATTTGATACATTCATATGCTTCCATCACTACAGTTTTAGAACATTTTATTATCCATAAGAAACTTCACATCCATCCCTTAGCCATATTGTCCCAAGCTGACTTATTTTTTTCTCTTTTGTTTCCATTCTTAAAAATTATAGATGGAATCATGCATGTGGTCATTGTGAGTGGTTGCTTTACCTAACACAAAGTTTTAAAAGTTATCTTTTTTTTGTGTGTGTGTGTGGCGGGGGTGGTGGTGGTGAAGGAGTCATATCAGTTTGCACTATAAACTCACCATGGGTGTCCAGGGGCAGTTTTAGATGTGTAGTATAAAAGAAGATTGGCTTCTATTTTGGTGAAGAAAATAGTCATGCCTTTGGAAGTTTTCTTGTGCCCACCCGCCCCCCTCCAACATATGTGATGGGGACAATGAAGGCAGAAGAAGGTGGAGAGAAACAACACAACACAAAACACCAGCCTGCGGAGTCATGGGGAAGCAGGAGGCAGGGAGAATCCAAGCATAGGTCTCTCTAAGAATTTACAGAAATAGCTTTCTCCATTATTCTTCAAAAATAGTTTAAATAGTTGGTCTGCCTATAAAGGCTTGTGGCCTCTTTTGTAGACATCAAGGAATGTACTTTCAAAAAATCTGGAAGCCTTTCTAAGAACTTAGTATTAATCAACAAAGAGCAAGGGAAGTTTATGCTTACCCACTTCAGCTCCGAGATTGTAATTACAGTTGTTATCTATCTATCTATCTATCTATCTATCTATCTATCTATCTATCTATCTATCACAGCAATTACATGAGTCCATAAGACAAAGGCCAAGCATTTTCCAGCACACCACAGCCAATCCTCCAACCCCAGGCATTACTAGTAATATTTCACTGACAGAAGGTCCAGATCCCGTCCTGTCACAGCTGGAAAAAGCATTGCCAAAACTATTCTCTCTCGTATCACTTATGGGAAAGAGCTTCAAGGGACTCAAACACAAGTGCAGAGGAAGCAAGCTATGACTGTGAACAGCCAGGGATAGAACACGAGGTGGCAGTCTCGTCCCAGTGAGCACTGTAGAGAGTGGTGCAGCATTAACAACAGGACTTGGTATCATTGTTTTTTACTGCTGAATATCATCTTGAGTGAGGCAACTCAGAATCAGAAAGACAAACATAGTATGTACTCACTCATAAGTAGATACTAAATGTGAGGGAAGGGATGGCCAGACTACAACCCACAACTCCAGAGAGGCTAGATAACAGGAAAAGACCCTACGAGGGACACATGGATGACCCTGTGAAGGAGAAGTGGATGAGATCCAAATGATTGGACCGAGTGGGGTGGTGGTGGCAGAGGGTGAGGAGTAGGGGATGAGAACATAGGGAAATGGGAGGGTCAAGCTGGAACAGGGACAGAGTGGGAGGGCAGGGAGGAAGATACCATGATAGATGAGGACATCATGGGAATAAGAAGAGGTAGGGTGCTGGGGAGGCTGTCAGGAATCCACAGGTTGACCCCACCTTGGTCTGCTGGCAAGAGGGTGTCTGGACTGGTCTACTCTGGTGACCAGCCTAGCAAATAACCTAGCTGTCATCATAGAGCCTTTGTCCAGTGACAGATGGAGGCAGATACAGAGATGCACGGCCAGGCACCAGGCTGAGCTCCAGGAATCCAATTGAGGAGAGAGAGGAGAGATTCTGTAGGTGGGAGACGTCGAGATCAGGATGGGAAGACATGCAGAGATGACCAGCCACACTTAGTGGAAGCCCATGAACTGTGGACTGGTGGCTGTGGAGCCCCCATGGGACTGGACTAGGCCCTCTGGATATGGAAGACGGTTGTTTGGCTCAAACTGTTTGGGGAGCACCCAGGCAGGGGGATCGGGATCTGTCTGTCCCTGGTCTATGGGTAGGCTTCTGGAATCTGGTGCCTGTGGTGTGACACCTTGCACAGCCTTGGTGCAGTGGGAAGGGGCTTGGATCTGCCTAGGCTCAGTGTGCTGGGCTCTGCTGACTCCCCATGGGAGACCTTGATTTGGGGGCTGTGGGGATGCGGAGTGGCTTGGGAAGGAGGAATGGGAGGTGAGAGGAGGGAGGAGAAGGGGTGTGTGGATAGCATGTGGAGTGAGTAGAAAATTTCTTAATGAAATTGGAAAAAAAAACCCAGGACTTGGGAAATTTCAAAGATGTAGTTCGCAAACATGTCTGAGGCCCCTCAATGGACAGACTCAGACCTAAGTGGTCCTTCCTTACTAAGGCACTGTAGTGAAGTACAGCGAGAACTGAGGTCGGAACTATGCTTTGTCGTACACCATCACTTACCTTTATTTTTGTCTTTGTTATTCACAGTCACCTTTACACTTCTGTTCCGCTCAGAACAATATTATATGATGGTAATTCTGTGTTCAAATGGTGTCTCCTTTGTTCTTCCCAATAAGATCCTGATTTGTCTTCAGAAACCTTTTTTTAGCCTTCATTCAGTCCTGACGTGTATACAGTTTCTGCATTGCATCCTCTCTCTTGCCTCTGTAATTGTGCAGATGGACACATTCTACCCGGAACTGTCGTCTTTTTATATTTATGAGTGATTCCTGCTCATTCTTTCTGGTTCAGCAAGATATCACCTTCTAGAAGCCCCTGTGGACTGCTTCCAGAGGCAGGTATGTAAGACTTGAAGGTGGCACATGTGGGTACCTAACAAATGGTATCTACTGTTTTCATATGAGTCCAGAAATTTTAGTCTATAAACATTACAATCTTGTATTTATTTGTGTGTGTCTTGTAGATTCAGCCTGGAGGCACTCGGCTCCCCTATGGTCCCATGGTAGTCCTCATGGTCCCAGACTTGAGGTAGTCTTTCACTGAAGTCACTCACAAATGCACAGAACCCCACAACTGTAAGAAAGTCCCAGATTCTTTGCACTCATGACCTGGTTCCATTTCAGTCTTCAGGATCTACCGTCAGTCCAATAAAGGAGCATGGATACACACTACTCATTAGTTTCATGAAATTAAAACTGTCTTCATGAGAGAAAGAATAAAGTGGGGGAGTTTAAGACTAAAGGGGAGAGAGAGAGAGAGAGAGAGAGAGACAGACAGAGAGAGACAGAGAGAGAGAGACAGAGAGACAGAGACAGAGAGACAGAGAGAGAGGAAGAAAGAGAAAGAGAAAGGTGAGGACAAGTGAAGAGTCTCATGTGGAGTTAAAAATTAATTGACTGTATTTGACTGGAAATGCTGCAAATATCCTCTGGCTTTGCCAAAGAAATGCCTTTGTAAATTACTCAGCTTTTAGAGTGATTAAGGACAACTATAGGGTTACCCTAAGCTGGGTGGTATCTTAGGATTCCAGTTTAAAAAATATGTGCTTTTCCAGCCTTCTCCAATAGAAGCTGATAGTTTGATTCAAGAGAAAACCTATAAATCTCTGTGATGTCTTTTCATCCATGTGGCCTTGGGCAAGATCCCTACTTCTCTGAGCTTTGGTTTCTTACTGATGACATCCAACACTAAGAGCTGTTAGATGACCTGAGAAATGGGTGGTGACACTTAGCACATGCCTAGCATGAACAGACGCACCCCAAATGCTGGGTGACAGCCCGGATAAGTTAAGGGCACCCAGAGAAACAGAACCATTAGAATGTATTTGGGCACAGAGAGAGACTGATCATAAGTAGTTGGTTCATGTCATTACAGAGGCTGACAAGACTCATGATCAGGAATTGGTGAACGGGACATGCAGGAGAGCTGAGTGTGTCACTCCAGGCTGAAGGCCGTGAGCTCAACACTTGGAATTTTTCTCATTTCAGCTCGGGTCCAAAAGTAAGACAAGGTTTCTCTGTGTTGCCTTGGCCATCCTGGAACCCACTCTGTAGACAAGGCCGGCCTGCCTCTGCCTCCATAGTGCTTGTATTAAAGGTATCCATTACCACCACCACTACCACCACATGGCCTTTTTTTTCTTTCTTTCTTTCTTTCTTTCTTTCTTTCTTTCTTTCTTTCTTTCTTTCTTTCTTTCTTTCTTTCTTTCTTTCTTTTTTAATTCCCCAGCAATTCTCATGTCAACTAGAGTTGGAAATCACTGCTCTAACAGAGTATCTAATTAAGCAAAATCATGATTAATTCAAAAGCACAGCATGGGAAAATTGCAGGCACGAGGGGGGGTAGACTTAGAACCAACACACTCTGCTTTTGAACAGTCTTTATCTCTTCCAAGGCTCAAAGATTACTAATAGCATAATTTACACCATAATCCTACCAGCTACTACAGCTAGGGGCAGTAGTCAGCAGTAGGGTGCTTGTTCATCATGCAGGAGACTCTGTTACTAAAACAAAGACCCCAGAAAATACAACCTGGACAGAACTTTGTCTGTCAACTATCATCAGTCATCCATCATTATAATGCTATTTGTCAGTGAGGGAAGACTGAGGTTTTTAGGCATAAATAAGAAAGACACAGTCTCAGGGCACTGGAAGAGGATGAGACCTTCTCCTGGTCCCATCCAGAAAAAGCTAAGAGCAAAGGGTCACCTGTGGCAAGGGAATGAACACTCAATTTCTAAGAGCCTTGCTCATTTGAGCTCATTGGTCTTCCTTCCCTTCAAATTTCAGATAACTGAAGGCCAAATAAAGGGAGTGGGTCAAGGAAAGTGTGGGTCCTTGGTTTTGACAGCAACAACTGTCCTTCACCATGGAGCCACTCATGGATGAAATCATGAAAAAAGAGACCACTTTCATTTTAGATAGGTTCATGGTATGTGTGCTATAGCAAAGGGGGGTTGTAGCAAAGTTTCACTTCAAACTTTCACTCATTGATAAATCAGACATTATTTTGGAAAGTTTAACTTCTGCTAAAATATAGATTTAACCCAATATAGTATGTAGTATACCACTTTCAACATTTACTTATAGGTCCTATATTAGAAGTTGAGGTTAAATTCATCACCAAAATATGAGAATATTCTTACTGCTACTACTAAGGTAATGAGCTATGAAGTTAATTCCCTAGTATTGTTTTAAAAATATACCCCTAGATATTAAAAGAACATCTTTCACATAAGCATATATTCATGGAAATTGTCACATAATAAATTATGAAACAAATCATACATATATGCACATATATAAGCATATATATGCATACACAGAGAAAGAAATGAAGCAGAACAAAAGCATAGAACTTATTATATAAGTATAATGCAATTATTAAAAAAAAAAACACTGGGCAGGACCCTCATTCTCCTATCCAAACTTTTCTCCCATCCATTTCCTACATTAAAAAAAAAGAAAAAAAAAGAAATCCCAGTTCCACCCCAAGGCATTGTCTAACTTGGATTCTCCAGTCATCCTCTACAGTTGGCTTGATGGTCACTCCTCCTCTTATCTGACCCCAGCCAATTAAACGCCAATGTTTCTCAACTCTTTGGCCAAGGGCAATTTTTTCTCCTATTTCTGTGCACACAGGATTACTCAAAACAATCTTGCCCAAATCAGCCTTGATATCACTAACTCTTCCTCCTGTTGATAGGAATCCTATGTTGACTATAAGCACTTCATTCTTAGACAGCTTTTGGACCTTTGCTGCTTCCTTGTCTCCTTCAGTTCGGACGCCCAGAAGACGTCTAAGCAGGAAATAGGAAATTTCCAGTTCTGTGAATATTTCAGGTAAAGCTCCAACTGCACCAAGCACTTGTCCCACCATTCTGTCAGCTCTGCACAAAGTGGGGTCAATCATTGTTCCAACTCCAATGAGACCACCTGGGGCAGCATACTGAAGATCACTGTGTCACGCAAAAAGTGATACAATTTTGGAAAAGATTGGTTTACGCATGAGTTTTCCTTCACTATCTTTGGAAACAATTCCTTCACTTCTATCTCCTAACCTACCTTTAACACTTCTTTTTTCTTTTCCTTTTTTTTATTATATTTGTGTTTTAATTTTACACATCAGCCATGGGTTCCCCTGTCCTCTCCCCTCCCACCTCCACTCCCACCTTCTCCCAAGCCCCTCCCCTCCATTCCCATCTCCTCCAGGGCCAAGACTCCCCTGGGGATTCAATTCAACCTGGTGGATTCAGTACAGGTAAGTCCAGTCCCCTCCTTCCAGGCTGAGCAAAGTGTTCCTGTGTAAGCCCAAGGTTCCAAACAGCCAGCTCATGCACTAAGGACAGGTCCGGGTCCCACAGACTGGATGCCTCCCAAACAGTTCAAGCTGTTCAATTGTCTCACTTATCCAGAGGGCCTGATCCAGCTGGGGGCTCCACAGCTTTTGGTTCATAATTCATGTGTTTCCATTAGTTTGGCTATTTGTCCCTGTGCTTTTCCAATCTTGGTCTCAACAATTCACGCTCTTACAGTCCCTCCTCTTTCTTAACAATTGGATTCCTGGGGCTCCACCTGGGGCCTGGCGAAGGATCTCTGCATCCACTTCCATCAGTTATTGGATGAGAGTTCCAGCACAACCATTAGGGTGTTTGGCCATCTGATCACCAGACTAGGTCAGATCAGGCTTTCTCTCGACCATCGCCAGTAGTCTACAGAGGATGTATCATCATGGATTTCTGGGGACCTCTCTAGTGCTTTGCTTCTTCCTGTTCTCATGTGGTCTTCATTTATCATGGTCTGTTATTCCTTGTTCTCCCTTTCTGTTATTGATCCAGCGGGGATCTCCTGCTCCTCTAAGCTCTCTTTCCCTTGAAACTTGTTCTTCATTACTCCCACTGTCATCCAGGTTGTTCATGTAGATCTCATCCATTTCTCTGTCATTGGGCTATCCCTGTGTCTTTTCTAGGGTCCTGTTTTCTAGGTAGCCTCCCTGGAGTTGTACAGCAGTCTAGTCATCTTTGTTTTACATACTCACTCATAGTAGGATACTAGATGTAAAACAAAGATGACTAGACTCCTTTAACACTTCTTTTAGAATACTAGCACCAGCTACACCTCTCTTAAGGTCATCTGTAGATGTAACCATCTTGTTAAATAAGAAACACAGCCAATTGCAGAGTTAAAAGCCACGAGGTCAGAGCAAGAGCTGAAAACCTTACCCTTCACTGCTTCTGCTGTCTTTCCTCTCCGCAAGAGACCTACTTCTGTGTGTGTTTTCTTTTTATAGACTATCTGTTCTGCTTTCTCATTTGTTGTAAACCCAGTCACATGACCTCCTCATCACTGCCCGTCTGTACAGACCTCCAGGTCTTCTATGGTTGGTATTGAGATTAAAGGCGCGTGTCTGCCATGCTGACTATATCCTTGAACACACAGAGATCCGCCTAGCTCTGCCTCCCAAGTGCTGGGATTAAAGGCGTGCACCACCACCACCCAGCTTCTGCTCTGGCTTGCTCTGACCCCAAGGCAACTTTATTAACATACAAATAAAATCACATTTCAGTACAAATATAATATCACTATAGTCATCAACTTCACAGCCAGGTCTGTTGACATAAAATGCCCTGATAACAATGAGACAGAGGTTCTGAAGTAAAGTCTCTTGGGGGCACTGGTATTTTCTCCACTGTGCACTCACAGAAGAATTCAATATTGTATTTCAGCTGGGCAGAGATTGGAATAATTGGTGCTCCTTCTGCTACTGTTCCTTGTACAAATGCGAGAATCTGCTCATGTTGTCCCTTAGCCTGACTTTCTTTTATCAGATCAATTTTATTCTGTAAGATCAAAATAAGCTTGAGTTTCATGATTTCTATGGCAGTCAGGTGTTCAGAAGTCTGAGGCTGAGGACATGATTCATTACCAGCTATCAACAGAAGAGCTGCATCCATCACCGCTGTGCCATTCAGCATTGTAGCCATCAAGGTACCATGGCCAGGACAGTCAACAAAGGAAATGTGCCTGACTAATTTGAAGTTCCCTTTGGTCCCTGGAATGTCTGTAGGAGACTCATCCGGTGTACTACTTCCACATGACCTGTAACATTCTGGTCTAGGACAACTTGGGTCATCAGGTTTATAAATCTTAGCATCAGCATATCCAAGCTTGATGGTAATATTTCTTTCTAGTTCATTTTTTGAATCTGATGGTGTGAACTCCAGAAATAGCCTTTACCACAGTGGACTTCCCATGAGCTACATGACCAATTGTACCAATATTAATTGTAGCTTGTCTGCTGATAGTTTCATGTGAAAGTGGTGTCAACTTGGTGACATCCAATGTGGCAAGATCCTGTCGGGAAAGATGTGGCTGCCCGAGTCACTACAACCTCACCCCCAGCCATCTTGCTCAGAGAGATAGGTGTATTTCTTAGAAGCAGAAAGGGAATGAATCCTACTTTTTTGATCCAATCTATTAGTCTGCATCTCTTCACTGGTGAGTTGAGACCATTAATATTCAGAGTTGTTCCAGAGCACTGTATGTTAACTCCTGTGGTTTTATTGTTTTGTGGTGTTTTATTAGTTCTCCTTCAATTCAGTGTTTGGAAATTGCTTGTTCATTTTGCCTTTTAAAACATTTTTTAAAAGTCTTCTCTTCAGACTAGAGTATGAAGTATCCTCTGTAGAGGGTTTAGTCATCACAAATTCCTTAAATTCGTTTTTATTGTGGAAAATTTTTCCTTTCCCCCTCAATCTCAACTGATAGTTTTTATGGTTATAGTAGCCTCAGCTGGCCTTTGTGGCTTTCCATGGCTTACAGAACGTTGGTTCAGTATTTTCTAGCCTTCACAGTCTCCACTGAAAAATTTGTTCTTATTCTCATGGGTCTGCCTTTGAATTTAACTCGATCTTCCTCCCTTAACTCTTTCAGTATCTTTTCTTTATGTTGTACATTTAGTGTTTTGACTATTATAGGATGCAGGGAGTTTCTTTTCTGGTCCTTTGTATTTTATAAATCCTGAATGCCTCTTAGACCTTCATAAGTATCCCTCTACTTAGATTAGGAAAGTTTTCTATAATTTTATTGAAAATATTTAATGTTCCTTTGACCCATTATCTTCTCCTTCTATACCTATTATTTGTAGCTATCGTCTTTCTTTCTTTCTTTTTTTTATAGTGTCCCAGAGTTCCTGTGTGCCCATCATTGGGATTTTTTTTTTTATTTAATATGTCTTTGAGTCACTCAGTTCCTCGTCATTGTCTACCAGACCTTATATTCTCCCTCTACATGATCCAATACCTTGGCGAGTCTTTCTTTTTTCCTTTGTAGTTTTTTGTTTGAATTCTTGAATTTTTCAAGTTTTCCTTTTCTTTAGAGATTCTCCTTGTTAAATTCCATTTTAACACCTTGAATTCTTTCATTATTTCATTTAACTGTTTATTTGTGTTTTCTTGGGTTTCACTCCAACATTTACTCATATACTCTGAATTCTTTGATCATATTTATCATTGCTATTCAGAAATTATTGCTCTGTATATCATCTAAGATACTTCTCTTGGTGGATAATCACATGGGAGTATTGATTTCAGCAAGGACATATTGTTTTGATTATCCATAAATGTGTATTTGTGATTGGAGCTATGGATATGGGACCTAGGTCATTGGTAGGTTTCTTGGTATGAAAATCTTGTCTCTCACTGTATGTCTGTGCACCACGTTAAGTGCAGTGTCAATGGAGGCCAGAAGGGGGCATGAGATTCCATGGAATTGGAATTACAGGTACTTGTGAGCTGGGAATTGAGCTTAGGCCTTCTGAAAGCACATCCAGTGTTCTTAACCTCTGAGCCACCTCTCCAGCCCTTCTGCAGAGGTGCTCTGGGAAGGCCTTTTGGAGCATAGTCCTCCTGAAGTTTATTAGTTCTTTATTTTCAAAACATTAGTCTTCTATTTAACCTTTACGATATCTATTGTAGATTATATACTCTGAATTTTCTTTTTCGTGTTTCCAATTTCATTGTTTAAATTCTTATTATGCTTTCTTTGGTTGCTAAAAATATACTAACTAGGACCTGGGATAAAGATAGTCTGTACAGAAATGATTGCTTGTGCAAATACTCAAGTCAGGGTGGTAAGGAAATGAATTTTCTGAGAATTTCTAGTTTAAGTTTACATTTTCAGATCAAATTCTCATGCAACCTGTAACTAAGTTAATAAGAATATGAATATGCTTTGAGATCACTTATGTACTCATTCTGCTAACAACTATGTACTCAATGTGTTCAGAATTAATTGACCTTGAAGAAAAACAATGTTATCAGTCTTACTGTGCTTTAGCGTGCCTCCATGTCCCCTATTTTTCCTTTGTTACTCATTCCTGCCCCTGACTCAGACAATGTGGACGTAAGATGTGCTGTCTAGACCTGAAGCTAGTTGCTGAAAACAGCTAGGCACTGAAAACAATATCCCCATACAAGAAAAATGTTGAAATCATCCTGTGGGTATAGACTGATAACATTTAATTCTGGGTTGGTACCTTTTCTGAGTCAATAGAGCCCATACCCGATCTTCTCCCTTGTGAGATTCCTGTAAAAGATTAGGACAAAATTTCCTCATTCTTTTTGACGACATAATCATTGTGCCATTCAATATATAGGATAGCTTTTATTTAAGAGACCAGATCAGAGATCAGAGCTCTTCTAAACAAGTCATGCCCACTCTTGGGTAAGTGACACCAAGGGTCAGTTTCTTTATGTCACATCAAGAGGAAAGGAAACATAGACTACTCAGGACAATAGTAGTGCATTCAGTTGAATGTAATCCCATCATGACCCTCTGAGAAGAAGTTTGGGGACATGTCTCCAAATCCTTCTTTTGAAGAAAGAGTGTGCAAGCCCTGGCTACCTTCACAATTCATTACCTTATCCCATTTTTGTATCTTTAAGAAGTTTGTGAGTCAAATATGCAGAAACCTGTTTTTCTTTTGTTTGTCACCCTTTTTCATGGATGTGAGGAGTGTTGGTTGACTGGCTAGGTCACACTGCCTCCCATTCCTGGAAGCAGAAACACCTGCTATTTTCCTGTTTTCACCAGCTCCACTGTCATGCTATTATGTATCCCCCTTCTTAAATTACGTATCCTTCCTTCTTAAACTGTAGCTTCAGGAACAGAAAAAAAATTAATGGTTTCAGATATAGAAAAACCATAATAAGGTTTTATTCTCTATTCTTGTTTTTGAGACAGGGTGTCAGTATTTATCCAAGACTAGCCTCTTACTCATACCAATTCTCCTGCCTCAGGCTCCTTTGTGCTTGGATTATAGGCATGGCGACTGTGCCCTGGCTTGTGTTCCTGGGATACTGGATGTGCTGTAAAGTTTAATGATTTGCTTTTCTATTAACAACATAATCAATACTAAGTGGTTAAGTCCGATTTGGGTTGGAATTGTGGCTTATTTTCTAAATTGCTCTCTGGCCTTGAATAAGTTACCTAACATCTCTGAAAATCAATTTCTCATTTCCTGTGAGACTTATCCTGGAAAAAGAAAACCCTGTAAAATCCCCTCCCTGACACATGGTAAAGTGTTCAACAAATGCTATGTTTTATCATGTTCTGCATCCATTGAATATTTCCCCACTTAACTAAAACATCATTGAAATGCCTATCACCTACTATTGGTTTTCAGTCCAAAGGTAGAAGAACTTGATGTTTAAATGGCCATGGCCATGGACTGAACATGACATGAAAAAACAAACATTTGGATGAACACCAAAAAAGCCAGAGTTGGCTGAAATGCTGGCAGTTTGACAAGAGTAATTTGGATTGCTTAATCGTGCACAAAGGTAATGAAGAAGCTTCTCTTGACATGTGTAATGTGTTCATCCCCAAGTTCTCCTGAGGCTTGCATGAATCAAGAAAATTATACACTTTTATACTTGTATATGTACATGTGCTCACTCCAACATATTGCTGATTGCTAGAAGAGAAAGGAAAGGACTTTTCCAGAGTGAGCTGATTTTTCTTTCATCTACTGGGCCATTTCTTACCTTACACTTTTTGGACCAGTGAAAGTGTGCTGGGTAGTTAAATGGTTATCTGCAAGAAGAACGACAGTTTTCTGGGGCTCTTGGCCCCCATCAGACTGGAGTAGCTTTCTTTGAAGAAGCCTGTAATGATCAACAGCAGTCAAAAAATCTGTCTAGTTAGTTAAATTCAGCTCCACAAATATGATCTGAGTGCTTAGAGTCTAACAGGATGGTGTCCGTAAACAAAAGGGATTGTATGTTCATGTATTACTTCGAAAGATAACACAGTACATCCATTTAAGTAACTATTAGGGTTGACATATCATAAAAATAATTATGGTATAATGTACAAGCCTGTTTAGGCTCCAAAAACAGCTTATTCCTAGTCTGGTTATAGAGCAACACATTTTAATTTTCATAGCACTGTGATATTCTAAGAAAAAATTGAAGCATTATCATTACAATTTTTATAAAAGATGAGTTCCTTGAATACATGAATTTTAGCTATTTAGATTGTAAATTATTGGGTATTTATCTAGGCAAACTTATTTTATAACATGATTTACTGACATCATTTACCAACTTTTTTGATTTATTAAAGCTAAGATTTCTGAAACACAGCATCTTTTGTGTGTGTGTGTGTGTGTGTGTGTGTGTGTAGAGTTGTGTGTGTGTGTAGTTGTGTGTGTGTGTGTGTGTGTGTGTGTGTAGAGTTGTGTGTGTGTAGTTGTGTGTGTGTGTGTGTGTGTGTGTGTGTGTGTGTGTGTGTGTGTGTGTGTAGTCTCTGGTATTTTTTTAGCCTGTAGTCTTCTTTTTATTGCTTTGTTTCTGAACATAGTGCTTTTCTTCCAAACTCTGGTTTCCATTAAGCTATGGAATTCAATTAGGTTTCTTAATATTGCCCTAATAAGACACTTTCTATAATCACTGTCTAGTTCTGTTTGGATCATTAGATACAGATTCAAAACCAGTAATGTTAAAATAACATTAATGTACTCTTTAACTGTGCTTACCTGCATGGTCTATGACTGACTCTCTCTCTCTCTCTCTCTCTCTCTCTCTCTCTCACACACACACACACACACACACACACACACACACACACACACAGAGTGAGTGAACAAGTGAGTGAGCGAGAGAGAATGATATTCTGTCTGTTTTGCATATGACAACAGGCTCAAATGAATTTAGAGTTATCAAACAGCAGAGCACATTAGAGCAGAAGAGAGATTAGAACTGAGGCTCATTTTCCCGTGTTCAACACCTGTAGACTCAGCAGAGTCCTCTGCATTTAAATAGTGTCATAGAGACTTCCTAAGAAGACCTTAAATGCATTCTGAAGTGTTTGGTCTCTCTGCCACAATGTATTTGCATCATTTATCTGTGGAAATTTTTCATGGAGTGTGTTTAATAGAAACAAGATTGCTCTAACTTTGTTATAAGAAGCCATCTGGAAGTCTCAGTATATATTGTATAGCTGGATAAACATTGGAAATAATTTGCAGTTTCAGAAGAACACTGGAGTAAAAAAAAAACAAAACCCAAAACAAAACAAAAAAACCCTCAAAACCAAGAAACCAGAAAAACCCAGAGATCAGAAAAATTACATCAAGAAAATCCTAAGAATTTGTAGTTTTTCTGTTTTTAAAATGTACTTTTCTCCCACAGTAGTGAATGAGTTACAGAATAGTTGGAAACTTCAATGGGGGAAACTTCTACAAATTTTCTACAATTGCATGCCTATGGTTTATGCTTCCTTCCAAAATCCATGTTTTAGAAACACGATTATTTTCACAGTGAATATATAATTTCCATTCTGGCTTTCTTTCATTTACTGTAATAAGAAAATGGGCATTAAACTTTAAAGTAAGAACATTCAAAGGGAACAGTTAAATTTCAAATGCTGTTTTATTAAAGTCAACAATAAATCGTAGTCACAGAAAGAATGACGAAGTTTTAAATACAAAGGACTAAAGCGTAAGTTGTCAGGTTAAAGTGAAAAGCATACAAAAGAATTAACTATGGATTTTTTGCCAGGGAAGTTTTTTTCTTATGCATCTCCATCCTCAGGTTTTTTTCCTAGTCATCTAAGCTTCTAGTTTTTTGTGTTTTTTTTTTTTTTTTTTTTAAGCGATTTCCATGTAGGATTCAGGTAGAAATACAAAAAGTGAGGAAAATACAACATCTGAAATTTATCTATTCACTTATTTTTGAGACATGGTTTCTTATCTCCTCGATTGGCTTCAGATTGCCTATGTAGCTGCAGATGACCCTGAACTCATGATCCTCTTGCTTCTACTTCTTGTGAGCTGTTGGGGCTGGACATAAATCACAAGACTCTGTTTATGTGGTGCTGGGATTTCTTCTCAGGGCTCTGTGCATGCTCAGCTAGTACAACCTATATCGCTGAAACTGATTTTGAGAGTTAAGCAGAAGGAGGGAGTCTATAGATGAAGCAACGTAGCTAAGTGTTGACAATTTCTGAATTTGATACATACAACTTTATTTCTTGCTCTACTGATGTGTAAATTTGAAATTCTTTAATAAAGAAGACAGTGGTACAACCAAAAAGAAGTTTGTTATCAAAGTCTTGAAATCTAGGCTTCATAGATAAATTCAACAACAACAACAACAACAACAACAACAATAACAACAACAACAACAATAACGTTTCCTGAATTATGTACTTCTCCTAAATGTATCAAGAAGCAGGCTGTTAAACTTATATTAACAAGTTTCTTCCTAATTTTTAAATTTTACAGCTTTGTGGCTAGACCATGACACCAGCTATTCTCAAGGATATGTTGACTTGAAGAAAGAAGAAAGATTGAATCTGTGTAGTATATCCCCAGGAGACTGAAGGGGAAGCAAGAAGGCACTTAGTCTGGACCTTCCCCTCTCGGCTGAAGACTTGGAGGGGAGAAGTGAGTGTCCGGCCAGTTGAATGCATGGCTACACAAGAACATATTTTAATGTTATATCAATAAGAAGTATGTGTATTTGTCAATCATTTCAATCAAACAAAATAGTTTATCAAAACTCTCCATCCCATCTGATGAGTGCACATTTAGGGAGAAGAGATGGGGGTAGAGGGTCATTGTTTTGTGTGTATGTATGTGTGTGTGTGTGTGTGTGTGTGTGTGTGTGTGTGTGTGTGTGTGTACAGGGGTGGGATGGCACACACTTCATAGATATGGGGGGGTGTCAACAATTCTGATGAGAGCTCTTGTTCTGGCATGGAGCAGAACGGGTGACAGCAGGTGAACGGGCTGAGATATTTGCACTCCCAGTCGTTCTTCTCCAGGAGAACTGGCTACAGGTGACAAAATATCAATCATGGCTCTTTACCAGGTGGAACTCAGGATCAGCGCACATTTAGAAGTAAGTTGTCCTCCCAATTTCCCCAAGACCCTGAGAGCACATGAGTCCTCTCCTTTCACATTGCTTCAGGCCACACAGGGAGAGTCACTGCAGCAGGAGTGAATGGAAGTAATTAAAGAAAGTAAAACAAAACATAGACTGAGTTCTCCAATAGACTGGAGAACACAAAAATTAATTTCAAAAATTAACTTTTATTCCTTTCTTTACAACTCAGTAGGGAGAAGATATGTGACTAGCTATGGAAAAAAAAGAGACTACTTTAACTGTGTATCTGAATGTAGTGAGAATACATTTTTAATGCTACTCCATTAATGTATGTATAGGGTAATTAGTACAAACAGTACAATTGGCTTACCAAATCAGCAAAAGATTCTGTAACTGGCACCTTTTGGGTTGTATCCTACCTCCCTGGAGACTATTGTTCATCTTACAAGACTCTTGTTTGCCTACTAACACCCTTTCTATGTTCTTTGATAATAAAAGGCCTCAAGTTTTTGCTGGGTACAGAGTCAATAATTGCATTTCCAAGCTTTCTTGGTATTACATTTCCTTATGAAATGACTTTTTGGACAGTGGCATGAATAAAAATGACAATGAGTTCCTTCTCTGGGCTAATTCTTTAAAATGGAAAAGTCCATTTCCCCCTGACTCTTAATAATCAAATGAAAGCATAGTGAAAAGTGAATGCTTAAAGTAGTATAACTGTTCAGTGTCATTATTCAGTTTTGTATTTATGTGCTGTCTTTAAATATTATTTGTTGTGTGTGTATGATGTGTGTGGTTGCATGTACCATATGTGAAGGTCAGAGGACAACTTTGTGGAGTTATTTTTTGGAGTTTTATTTCTCTCCTTTTGACATTATATGGGTTATAGGAATTGAATTAGGATAATTAGGTTTGCATTGTAGGGTGGCAAGTTCCTTTGCCACTGAACCATCTACCTGGCCCTGTGTAATACTTTTATATGCTAGATGTGAACTGTCATTGACAGAATGTCAATGTTACATAGCTCATGACTAGATACACTTAAGATCCCCCCTTCCTCCCTCCACCTCTCCATCCTTCCCTCCCTTCCTCTCCCCTCTTTCACACACACACACACACACACACACACACACACACACACACACACACTCCTATAAGTCAGCTACCTGGGAGGATAAGGCAGGAGGACAGTCTAGGCACCCTAGTGAGCACATTGAGCACATGTTTTTTTTTGTTTTTTGTTTTTTAAGGAAAAGAAAACAAATTAAGAACAACACTACAATCTCCCAAAGAAGATATTTTAGAATACATTAAGAGTTCCCAGCATCCCAGAAGATAGCCTAATTTAGAAATAGGGTACTCACAGATTTAACCAAATTTGGATGAGGTTGTTAGGGTGGATTTTAATCTAATTTCACTGGTACCTTCATAGAATGGATGTGTTTATACATGGAGATAGGCATGCCCCAAGAGGAGAAGATGGGAAAACACGTGATGGCGAAGGGTTGTAGTAATGCATCTCCAAGCACAGAAACATTAGTGCCACTAGTAGCTAGAATCCAGGGGAACATATCCTTCCTGAACACCTTTGGGGAGAGAATTGCCTTAAATGGCATGTTGACTGTAGACTCTGACTTCCCCAGACTGTAAGAGTCAATGTCAGTTATTTTAAGTCATCTATTGCATACCTAGCAAACTAGCACGGCATACAGCAACAAAAATGTAATTGATATATGCCATATAATTTAAGATATCAGCATAAAAGGATCTCATAACTTTGAAGATAGAGATGAAAGAAGAATGAAAGACTGAAGGATTAAGTGAAATTAGAACACAGATTAGTTCTTCAGATATCCCTTCAAGCTCTCTGTGCACCCAAGTTAGCTACCCTCCCCTGACTACTGAAAGAGACTAAAGATGTATTTAATAAAGTTATTGAATTAGGAACTCTGGCTCAGGAGGAAGAAAGAATGACATAGCATATTGAAAACTGGGGAAATAAGTAAAAGCTCTATCTGTCTATCTATCTATCTATCTATCTATCTATCTATCTATCTATCTATCTATCTATTTATCTATCTATCTGAGACTGGTAGTAGTGGTAGCCCAAGCTAGCTTGGAACTCACTATAAAGACCAAAATAAAAAAAAAAATCTGCCTGTTTTTGCCTTCCAGGTGTTGGGATTGCAGTTATGTGCCACCGTGCCCTGCACAGATCCAATTATTCTGAAATTTCCTACCCAGCTTGGGCAACAGAATATTAGAATTAGAATTCTTTTAAGGAGAATTTTAAGGATGTGTCATGCTCTGAATTTTAGAAAAACACAAATACAAAAGGCTTAAATTTCTTAAGCATTGGCATTTCCAGGAACTTCAAATGTCTGCACAGAGAAGAATTATTCTACTTTTGTATAAAAATAAACTGTTCTCACCATAGAAGTTATTGTATTTATTGTCTCTCAACTTTTCTATTTGGATATATCACATCATATTAAATATGTAATGTATACATTTTCAGAGTTTATAATACATGTAATGTATATACATGCATCTATATATGCACATATATAAGGAGAACAGAGCTTAAACTGTTTTTATTTAAAAGAAGTAAATAAAATATTTGCTGATGTTTGTGGGCACTCTGGGGTTCCATAGATATAATTTGAGAAATACTGTTATAGGTACTGGATATCAGGAGTGGGGATGAATGTTGGCCCTGAAAAGCCACAGAACCAAACTTAGAGGAATTGTTCAATAAAATGCACAACCATAAACATCACTGAGTAGTTTTCAACTTTGGTAAAATGACTGTTTCTGTAAACAATACATTTCTGTTTTGTTTTTCTTGCTCTGTTAATGTCATGTCAACCATCTTTTAGTCCTTGTAAGAATGAAAATGTTGGGGCCTGGAGAGGTGGCTCAGTGGGAAGAACACTTGTTGCTCTTGCAAAGGACTGGGTTGAATTCCCAGTACCCACATGATGGCCATCTGCAACAACCATCACAATCATCTGTAACCCCAATTCCTATTGGGGACCCAGTAGGCATATATGTTGAATGTACATGCAAGTGGACAAAATATTCATATGCACAAAGTAAATAAATGAAAAAGTTTTAAAAAAGAATGAAAAATTGTAACCAGTACTTCTTGTCCTGTCAGCCAGCTCCCAAATAAAGACATGGAGACTTATTATTAATAATGAAAGCTCAGCCTATAGCTTAGGCTTGTTCCTAATTAGCTCTTATAAGTTAATTAGCCCATTTCTATTAATCTCCATTTTACCAAGTGAATTTTTAACTTTCTTTTATTTTGTACGTCTGACTCTTTCCATGTCTTGTTGGTGTCTCCCCTGCCCATCAATTATTTCCTCCTACTTCCACTCTCTTCCTGGAAGTCCCACCTATACCTCCAGCCTAGCTATTGGCCATTCAGATCTTTATTAAACCAATCACAGCAAAATATCTTTATACACTGTATAAATATCCCACAACATTTCTCTTTTGTGTAAATAAAAAGGAAAGGTTTTAACTCTAATGTGGTAAAACTATATACCATAAGAACAATTATCAGGTAAGAATTACATTCATGGTGGGCAGTGGTGGTGCATGCCTTTAATCCTAGCACTCAAGAGGAAGAGGCAGGTGAATCTCTGTGAGTTCAAGGCCAGCCTGGTCTACAAAGTGATTTCCAGGACACTAAAAGCTATACAAGAAACTCTGTCTCAAAAACAAACAAACAAAAAAGAACTACACACAATGTGCAATCCATTTGTATTTGGCATATTTGAAGAAAATACTATATTATCTATCTTATCTTGATGAATTTAAGGTTTTATACCTAAAGAATTTTCTATTATAACTTTTATTACCATCCTAAAGCTATCTTTTTAGCCCTCAAAACATTTTTACTTTTTAAAACCTTATACACTTCATATCTTTTTTGTGAGCTTTTATATTTTTGAATTTGGTAACAAGGAAAACTGTAACTATAACTATCTCATTTTAAACTCCATTAGATACCTAAGAGAGATGTAATATTACCTGAATAAACAGGAAGTGCAGAGCAAGCAACTTCCAAAATTATAGAAATGGCAGAAACAGCTGGCTGCCTGGACAGTCACCTAAGGTTCCTTTGCAACATTGGGGCATCTATCTTTGGCCTAAAGGCCTAGACTATCTGACAGACTTTTCTGTGAAGCAGGAAGTTTGAAGGACTGTTTACTTTGTCTTGGCAAAGTTTGACAGTGGCCTTCTTGTGTCCTGCATGTCCAATTTTGACAGCTTACTGTTAGCAATAAAGGCAAGTGCAGTTTCTTACCCAGATGGCTAGCTTTCTCACAAAGAAAGCAAACTCCATGTGAAGGTTCTTTGATATCCATCATCCTTTTTTGAAGTAAGTTAGTGCTGCCAGGAGCAGATATGTCTCACTGTCATGAAAAGTCTTATGTTATTAAAACATTTTAAATTCCAAATTTTGTAGGTCTTTGAAGTGTTTGAAGACTATCTATTTAAAATATATCTCTGTTTAACCTTGAAAACATATCTAACATGACTATAAGTTTGATTGTTATAGATGATTAACTATTTTGCTAGAGTTTTCCTGCTTGACCCACAGTCAGGACAAATCTCTCTCACCTGCCAGGCCCATAGACCCCTAGATCCTACCAAGTAAACACACAGAAACTTTTATTGTTTACAAACTGTATGGCTGTGGCAGACTTCTTGTTATCTACTTCTTTTATCTTAAATTAACCCATTTTTATTAATCTATACTTTGACACGTGGCTCGTGGCTTTCCAGTACCTTACATCTTTCTTGTCATGGCAGCAGCTGACAGTGTCTCTCTACCCAGCCTTCTACTTCCCACAATTCTCCTTCTCCTTGTCCCGCCTACCCTATCCTTCCTGCCTGGCTACAGGCCAATCAGCACTTTATTTATTTTAACCAGTCAGAGCAACACATTTGACATACAGAACATCCCACAGCATAACTACTAACCTTCATTTCTTTTATTATCCTAAATAATTTTTAAGGACTAAAACTTTACATTTTAAAATGAGGTACATAGGTACAATATCTTAAACAATAATAGAAACATATATATAGTATAACAAAAATAACCTTAAATTTGTACCAATATACAAAAATATCTTAAATAAGAGTAGGAATATATAGAGTGTGTTTTAACAAAAATAACTTTAAATTTGTATCAATGTACAAAAATCCACACCAATGTAAAATATTTGAGATTGATAGTTGCTTTTTAGTTAAAAGTAGATATAATAATCTACTCTTTTATCCTATCATTTCTATATCCCTCTTTTTCTTTTCAGAAAGATATCCTAATACAACTTCCCTTGCTTGCTCAGTTTCTTCCCTTACCATGACCAATTAACAACTTGTAACCAACCCCCTTGAACAATGACAAACATTCATAACCCATCAAATGCCCAAAGACCACCTATCCCACATCTTAGGAGTGTGGGCCTTGTATTCTCTAGACTGTTTCCTGTTGTCTGGGGGTGATGGGATCTTTAGGGGACCCTGAGAAAATTGGGATAATGGTCAAGTTCTAGAAGAGCTGGCCATATTATTTTTTTAGTCTTTGTGTTATGGGAAGTTATAGAGCTTATCTGAAGTCTTGACTGGATAGTCTGTGAGGCTGGACCATCTCAGCTAGTAATTTTCAACTTGTTCTGGATGCAGAATTTTGAGGAAACTGCTACAGAAGCATTCTGAGAGTCTGGATCACTTGGGCTACTTGTCTTTATTGATGTCTTGTCCTTTTCTTTCTTTGAAAACACAAACTTTTAAAGGTAACACACACACACAGACATACATTAACACAAGCATGGAATATGCAGTGTGCACAAGTCAGTTAAGGATGATTTTTTTGTTCTATGTTTGAGCAGGTAGAAGGCATCTGTCAATTGTATAAGTCTGTTTGGACTGCATAGCCAAGTTGTAATCTCTATCCTTCCATATGAAAGGATGGCATATAATATATCATGAGGATTCTGTAATTAACAAGATTTATCATGTCTCATCCAGTCTCAGAGCTGTTCCTATAGTAGAGGGATCATCATATATATCACCCATCTTGTAGTATTTCTTGGTTTCTTTTTTCATGTTTGTAGCCAAGATTTTCAGGTCTTCCTAAATCAAATCTGATCATTATTAATTTTGAAGAGAGCCATAACTTTTTGTTTCCTGTGGAAACAAAGGCATAAATCTCTCCTCCAACACATTTTCTGATTTCCATTTTGAAGTTAAGACATACTTAAAATTTATAGGTTGAATTAATTTAGCAGTTTTCATAATCCAATGTCTCTTAGCAGCTGCTGTCTCTTGTAAATTGGCATTTAAGAAATTCAAAGCCAACAAAGCACCATACAGAATACAAACACCCTGTGTCTTTTCCATCTTTACATGGCTTATTTTTTGTATTACTTTACTCTCTCTTTAAAAACTTTATTTATTTATTTTTTGGAGCTGAGGACCGAACCCAGGGCCTTGAGCTTGCTAGGCTAAATCCCCAACCTCTAAAAACTTTATTATTTTTAAACTATTTATTTTGTTCTATGACTGTCTATATCCATTTTCTTTTCTTTCTTTAGCATCTAAGCACATTTTAAAACATACTGTACCTTTTTAGAGGTTTTCTGTGTCTGGATCTGGCTTCACTAAGCTCCTACAGTGTTCTCTGACAGCATAAGACAAATCTTAAACTGCTATGTTAGCTGCCTTGTGGCACAATTTAGTGCATGGCCCTGGTGGCAGGCTCCAGCTTGCAATGGCCAGGAGCCTCATATGTAGGCTGTAGCTGGCCTAAGAGACTGCAGGACTCCACATCTACTCCTTGTCCAGAACTTTTCTTAGCTTTCTCAGGCCCTATGTTTGGATATTCGTGCCTCCACATTGGATGCCATGTGTAACCAGTCTTTCTCTATGCCACCAGCCAGCTCCTAAATAATGACACAGAAACTTATTGATTATGAAAGCTTGGCCTATAGCTTAGGCTTGTTCCTAACTAGCTCCTATAACTTAAGTTAACCTATTTTTACTAACCTATATTTTTACCATGTGGCTTTTTACCTTTCTTTCAATCTTATGTCCAATTCTCTCCATGTCTTGTTGGCGTCTCCTCTGTACCTTGATTATCTTCTCCAACTTCCTCTCTCTGCCCAGAATTCCCTCCTATAACTCCTACCTAGCTATTGACCACTCAGCTCTTTATTAAACTATGTATTGCTGGGCGGTGGTGGTGCACACCTTTAATCCCAGCACTAGGGAGGCAGAAGCAGGTGGATCTCTGTGAGTCTGAGGCCAGCCTGGGCTACACTACAGAGTGAGATCCAGGAAAGGCGCAACGCTACACAGAGAAACCCTGTTTCAAAAAACCAAATAAAAACAAAAACTATGTATCAATGAATACAAGAAGCAATGTATCTTCACACAGTGTACAAATATCCCACAACAAAAAAAAATGTCATGCAGAAGGTTGAAATTTAATGTTGAATTTCAAAGGCTCAAATATAGAAATAATTTCTTGGGATGGTAAGGAAGCTTCTCTTTGCAGCCTTGTCACTCAGGACTGGTCAGAGACTGGGTCAAGTCCAAGAGCGGTGTTTTTCAGAAGACCGGGCTGTTTTTCCCATCACCTATATAAGATGATGTCTGACATAAGTAATGGTATCATTTTTTCCTAAAGTTAAGATGCTTTCCTATGACTGATATGATGGTAGATTAAACTTTACCAGACATTAGATTCAGAAATCACTACTGTAGATCGTAGGCCATTGTTACAGTCTCCATTACTATTTGAGTGGATGATGCAGTAACATCATCTATTTTACAGAGATATACATGAATATTCAGTGCCTATATACATCCTGTAACTGCCCTGTAGTCTTCCAACTCCCCTGCTAAGTTAATCCTGACGTTTTCTTGTGTACCCTTCTAGAAATTGTTTTATTATGAGTTAATTAAGAGTTTATATGGGCCTGGAGAGATGGTGACTCAATGCTTACAGCACTTGTTGCTCTTGCAGAGGATCAGGTTTGATCCCCGCATCCACATGGTGCCTCACAAACATCAGTAACTCCAGTTCCAGGAGATCCTATGCCTTCTTCTGACCTCTGCAGGCACCGAGCATGCACATGCAGATAAAATACACTATAGAATAGATAAATAAATCCAAAAATTAAAAAAATAATTTATATATTCCTGTCAATTTACACTCTCTGTTACTCTAAGTGATAGTAGTGACTGACATCTTATACGCTCTGTTATTACTTTACTTCTCTTTTCAATGCATTGTGTGCATGAAGCAAACATTCTACTACTGAGCTACAACACCATCCCCAATGAAAGACTTTAGAGGTCATTTAAAAAATTGTTAATTTTTGAGAATTACATACATGAATACTGTATTTATGTTATTTCCAGTCCCCCTCATCACACAACTCTTGTGCCTCCCTATCAAGTTTATACCTCTTCTTCTTTAATTATTATTGTTACATATATACCCTGAATCTATTTAGTGTTGTCCATTTGTACATGTGTTTAGGGTTAACCACTTGGGCTTTGGCAGTCCATCAGGAGACCAGACCCTTCAGAAAACTGAGTGCTCATGTCTCAGCCATTTATTAAGTATGCTATTCCTTAGGGTAGGGCCTTGTGAAATTTCCCCTCTTCTGGCACATTGACTAGTGTTATCATTATGAAAAGTCTTATTCATGCAATGATTTTTTGGTTTTAGATTTCATGGATGCAGCATTCCTACCATGCCTAGAAGGTACTATCTTAGCAGACATCTTGTCCTCTGGCTCTTATAACCTATCTGTACCCTTACTCTGGGCTATTCCCTGAGCTTTAGGTGTTGGAGTTGCACTGAGGATGTACCTATTTGGGCTAGGTACTCCACAACCACTTATTCCCTGCATTTTAACCAGAGTTTATCTCTTATACACATCATGAAATAGCTTCCATGTAGTAGATGGAGTGGCATCCATTTGCTGTTCGTTGAAGCTTCTTTAATGAATAATGAAAGATTCTCTCTTGTTGGGTATAAGGATGAGTCTTTAGACTACAGTTAGAAAATACATTAATTTAGGAAAATGGAAGTAGTAGTCATTTTTTCTCTCTATATATAGAGAAATATTTTTTTTTAGTTGGCCCACTTTTCAGGGCATTTAGGCAGTTGGAAGCTCTATTTATTTATTTATTTATTTATTTATTTATTTATTTATTTATTTATTTATTTATTTATTTATTGTCGGAGCTGAGGACCGATCCCAGGGCTTGCTAGGCAAGCACTCTCCCACTGAGCTAAATCCCAGGCCCTGGAAGCTCATTTTAAAATTAAGATTAATAAACTGGGCCATGGTGGTGCACCCTTTTAATCCCAGCATTCAGGCAGATCTCTATGAGTCTGAGGCCAGACTAGTCTACAGAATGAGTTCCAGGACAGCCAAGGCTACACAGTGAAATCCTGCCTTGAAAGACCAATAAATAAATAAAAATAAAATTACGATTAAATCATTTACAGTGTGGGATGCATGGAAGAATATGCTTTACTAAAGGTTGTCCTGTTACTCTAATGTCTTGAGATACAAGAGAGACTAAAACCTTTTCCTCCAAGTAATGAAATCATGAGTGCGTTTGGAGCACATTCATCAGAGTGGCTTTGGAATGGCAAATACTTCTGATTATTTCCCCTTTATATTCCCTTCCGGTGAAGCCAAATAGTTTCAAATTCCATTGGATCAAATAGAAAAGTGAGGAGAAGGTGGACAATCAAAGAAATTCTCTCCATAAAAGGAGAGTTATACAAGAGAAGGGAAGTTGGTAACTTCTAGTGCTGGTGATAAATGCCAGAAGTATTTGTTTGTTTGTTTGTTTTAATAAGGACAACACAGGAATGTTATTGAAAATGATACTAAAATATTGACACGAATGGAAGCAAGCAGAAGGAAGGGACATATTCCCTGCCTGTCTCCTAGGATGGTGTGAGCTCTAATTTGGTGTTAAGTGACCTCTAATTTCTGTGGTTAGAATTTCATGGCCAGAGTCAACAAATTTGCAGAGAACTGGTTGGGTTTGTAGAAGAACACACCGTAGATAAACATGCGTGGGTGGCTTCTCCAGGATAAGACATGCTGTGAATGTCCTAGATGAGTTTTTCCATTTGACATTGGGCTTACTGATAAACTCTTGCCAAGGGGACTGTTACCTTCTAAAATGGTTGTGCCATCCTGCCTGAGAGCTGCTCTGAACACCATGTTCTTATCTCAAGGCAGTGTTATCACGAGGACTTGATGATGATCAGGATGATGGCACTAGCTAGGACTTCACCTAAAGGATGATTAGGACTCAACATACCAAATCTGCCAAATACGGAAGGTCATATACTTCGCTAAAGTGCTAATGTCTTCCCTTTAGTGTTCTTGAATGCAGTTCTTAGTATTCCATGGGATCCCGTCCTATCAGAGTCCATCCATTCTATGACTATATTATCCTTTGAGGATATTTGGTGCCTTTGGAGCCAAAAATGCTGTAGTTCAGCCTTCTTCACTTACACCAAAGGTAAAGCTTTGCTGGGATCATATTTGGCTATCTTCACATGTCATAACAGATGAATCAACACTACCAAATTTGTAAAATGACTACTTCAGGTCCATCTGTAGGCCCACGAGCTTAGTGTGCATGCCTCTTCTTTATTCATTTAGGGCATGATTGAAAAATTATGATTCAATATTGGGGCTGGGGAGATGGCTCCATCAGTACAGTGCTTGCTTTTTGCAAGCACAAGGATCTGAGTTTGACCCCTAGAATTCATGTCAAAAAAGCTGGTATTGGTGGCTCATACTTGTTATCCCAGCACTGGGGTGGCAGAGCTGGTCAGTCAGCCTTGCTAATTGGTGCGCTCTAGGCTTGTGAGGACTGGCTCAAAACAAAAGATGGAAAAGTATATGGCACCAAAGGGATGACACTCTGGTTGTCTTCTGGCTTCCACATGTTTTCTCTATCTGTATCTCTCTGTCTTCCTCTTTCTCATGTGTACCTGTTCGCGCGCGCGTGTGCGCGCGCGCACGCGTGCACACACACACACACACACACACACACACACACACACACACACACACACACACACCGCCACCCCACACACAAAGAAGATTCAATGTTATAGCTTTGGCAAACAAAGAGGAGTGACTGATTTAGAGGGTACACGGACTAAGTGAAGATAAAGGACTAAACTTCAGGAGTCTGCTGAAACAATACCAGTTTCTCAACACTATATAATTGTGATCACTTCAGTTATACAAGGGTCTCTCCATTTTGGCCTAAATAGGAACACTTTCAAAGAGTTTGAAGTGAGAAGCAGTGAAAACTGCTTTTGGATTTTTCTTTGGTTTATCTGAATCCCCATCTTCTTGCTTTTCTTTTAGTGGCTGATATGTCTGAGTGACATCAAGAGTGCATTCATCCTGTTTTCATTCCTCATGCCCTTCTCCTCTCTTACCTCTGGAAATGATTTCCTTTTGTTTTCAAGTAGAATGCAATGCACTTTATTAAACATCAGAATTTCCACATCTAAAGATTGGAAAAGAAGACAAAGACAGTAGAGATTGAGAGCATTCCAGTTTTGCTTTTGGTAGGTAGATGAATGAGATGAAACAGTAAAATGTTTTCCAGCCAAACTGCCAAAATCATTGTGTCACTTGGAAACTCTGTAATGACGATAGATGGGTATTAACATTTCTATCTTTTTGCATCCCTTCTGTAAAAATTTAAAATTTCCTTAAAGCAATGAATAAGGAGACGTCAATGCAGAAGACATTCAAAAAGAAAAACTTCAAAGATGTCCTTGTTAAAGGTGTGCATGTGTGTTTACTCCTATGTCTATTTGTTTGCCTCTTCCTTCTTCCTGTCTTCAGGAAGTTGGCTGGATACCAGGCCACATGCTGCAGAAACCCACATGCTCTCTATTCATGTTCTCTCCCTTCCTCTAGGGGGACATCCTTGCGGATCACACTAGTACCCTCGCCAGTTTCCTGCTGTCTAGTTCTTCACCTTCATCCAACTCATGAAACCTCTAAACAATCATTTCCTCTTGTTTGCCAATGCACTGATGGCCCTCAGCCTTTCTATGCTTATTTCTTCTTCCTGTTTCTCTTCCTCCTGTTCTTCCTCTTCCTGTCTCAGCTCTTTGCCTCCCTCCCTGTCCCCTTCCTTCTTTTTCACATATCTCCTTGCCTAATAAAAGCTTGGCTCTCATGCTGGGCAGTGGCACATGCCTTTAATCCCAGCACTTGGGAGGCAGTGCCACTTGGATTTCTGTGAGTTCGAGGCCAGCCTGGTCTACAGAGTGAGATCCAGGACAGGCACCAAAACTACACAGAGAAACCCTGTCTCAAAAAAAAAAAAAAAAAAAAAATTAAAAGCTTGGCTCTTGATCATTGATGAACATTATTAAACACTAATTATGTAGACCTCCTCTCTTTAACACTTTGTGTTCCATTATTTTTTTAGCTTTTCACTGACTTAGCGAAGTTTTCATTTGTTATCTACAAATTGAAGGAATTTAATTCAGATTTTGAGGGCCTTTATTTCTTTGGCTACTTCCCTTTCAGAATTGAATGAAGAGCCTAGTATATTATAAGAGTCTGGAATTTATTTTACAGGAAATAGTGTATTATTATTATTTGAAAAATGATTTTGTTCTGTAATCCTATTTGGCCTGGAACTTGCAGTATAGACCAGATTGCAGACTGGTATTGGGCTATGTTCAATCTTTGTGACATTATTAATTTTTGAGTGGAGGAAGGGTAGCAAAGAAAAATGGAACAAAAATATCACTGAGTTTACTTTGTGTTGGCCAACTATTCCCAGGCCTGAGGGCTCCCATAAAGTGTTGCTAATATACCTAGTAAATATAAACATATATAACAAATATACATGGTATTCTGGAAAAAATTGGGGGTTTACTATGCAGAGCACTTTTCATTTGATGTATGTATGCTTAATGTATTACTATAACAAAACAAAAGAAAGATAGGATGGGGAAAAAGCGCAAAGAGGTTGAAATGATTAAAACTGAAATGACTGATTTAAAGGAGCAGAGAACTGCTTGGTTAGAAGATTAAAAAAGTCTGTAGCTGGTATGCCTGTGTCACGAGACCCCTTGAGCAAGACCACCACAGAGCTGATATTCGATGCAAAACACACAGGGATTAATTGATAACAAGCAATCCCAGGCTTGGTCTGAGTCCAACATCCAACACAGAGGGTGGAGGAGGACGGCCCTGAGCTCTCAGAGTGAGGGGTTTTTAAAGGGAAAAACCACAAGCAGGGTGGTACAAGTCTTTGCATCATATGATTGGGTGAGGGTGTGTAACCTTTGAATTTACTGGTTGGGGGTCACAGTTATCATTTTTGGGCAGGCCTGGAGAAGTCTCAGGTTCTGTCCTTGAGCTGCCATGGGGGCTGGCTGACCTAGCACATACTGACTAGAGAGGCTGACTCAGTGGCCCAGGCTCTGTCCTTGACTCATGCATGTAGCTAAAAGTTGGTGAGAGGTCCCAGACAGTAAACAACTGGCTGAACCTTGAGCGGTCAGAGTACGTGCAGAAAGGGAGCTATTGCGAGGACTATGTCTTTTGTCCACAGCTCTTCCAGAAACTGCTGCTCAAGTCTCAGGACACTGGAATTGAGGCCTGATCTCAGAGAAGACTAGGCAGCCTGTTATGGCACCTGCTTGGTCCTTTCAGTAGCCAATGTGCAGAGTTAGAGAGTGGAACACATGGTCCTAGATGAATTGTCTTCATAAACGCCTAAAGCAGTGGTTCTCAACCTTCCTAATGCTGTGACCCTTTAACACAGTTCCTCATGTTATGGTGACCCCAACTATAAAATTATTTTTGTTGCTTCTTCATAATTGTAATTTTTGTTGCTGTTATGGGTGTAAATATCTGTGTTTGCTGATGGTCTTAGGTGACCCCTGTGAAACCGTTGTATATTCTGTAACAGGGTCAAGACCTATGGGTTGATAACCACTGCCTGTGGTTATTAGAAACCTGTGCAGAAGAGGAGGCCGAGGGACTGTAAGACCCAAAGGGAGTGAGTGAGTTTGAGGAAACTATAGAAGTGATGCACGTATGGGTTCATGGAGACTGGTAGCACACAGAAAGATTGCAAGAACTGAAGCTTGATGGGGCCTCAGCACTGAGAGGGGAAATGGACACAGGCTCCCACACCTAACCAAGAAGCTATAAGCAACTGATACCCATTGGCAGGACAGAATCAGTTTCCTCCAATGGAGTCTCATTGGATATATTAGCCACATTTCAGGGTTGTCCCCATGCCCAGGAGTAGTTGGCCAACACAAAACAAACTCAATGGTATTTTTGTAGACTTTTGGTCTCATTTTTCTTTGAGCAGTTTTTGTCTTATTAATCTTTTACTTGTTTATTTTGATTTCTGGTTTTTTTTTGTGGTTTGTGTATATGTTTCTTAGTTTTGTTATTTTGTTTTAAAGAGAAAGAGAAAAAAACCCATAAAGTTGGATTAGCAGGGAGTAGGGAGGTGGGGAAGATCTGGGAGGAACTGGGGTAGGGAAAACATACAAAATATATGAATTTTTTTTCAAGATAGGGTTTCTCTGTGTAGCTTTGTGCCTTTCCTAGAACTCACTTGATAGCCCAGCCTCAAACTTACAGAGATCCGCCTGGCTCTGCCTCCTGAGTGCTGGGATTAATGCGCCACCGCTGCCTGGCAATTTTTTTTTTTTAAATAATAAAGGTTGTCAGCAAATAAGAAAGTAAACTGTTGATTCACAAAGATGATTGGCAGCAAGCATAATGTAATTTCATTGAGGTCAACACAGGAGAGGCCAATCACATGTCCTTTCGTATACATGTAAAAGGCAGCAAATTATTTCTTGTTGGGATTGAGTACAGTGACTTGAAATGGGGTCCTTCAGCGATGGTAGGGCTAGTACTTAGATGAGGGGAGTTGAAGAAGACGTGGACAGCTGTGCCTGCTCGAGCCATGGGTCTAATAGACTTTTAGTTAGGAAGGAAATCAGTACAAGATGAACTGGAAGTTCTTATTCTGAACCAAGCTTTAAGTTGATTCTCCTGTCCTTTACAGGGAAAGGAAGGCCGTAGGACCTCATCTCTCAGTGTTGTGCCACCCTCCTGGGGGACTTTCTCAGCTGGCGTTCTCAACTCCACTATCAGGACAGCAGTGAGGTTTGACCTCCAAAATTCATGACACTCTCCTGAATCGTTGTGCCTGTTTTCCAGCCTTCCCTTCATTGTTGTGACAGAAAGATTTCCCCAAAGCTGTCATTGCTTGGTCAGGTTCTATGTCAGTTTACCATAGAAGTTAGAAACTCTTAAGGTTTGGTGGTGACTGGATAGTGCATGCATCATCCACTGAATGGCAGGCAGATTAGAATCCCTCCCCCTTCTATTTTTCCTCTTGTTCCTCCTCCTCCTCTCCTCTTCCTCTTCTTTCTCCTCTTCTTCTTCTATGTATAGTTGTCTCACTATGTAGCCCTGGCTGGCCTGGATCTCACAGAGATCCATTCACCTCTGCTCCTTGGGTGCTGAGATTAAGGGTGTGTGTCACCTAGCACAGCCTTGGATTAAAATTCTTTTAAAACGTTTTCATGATTGTGTATACTATTGGACCATATGTTTTAGTACTGATATTTAATAAAAAGTTACAGGAAGGAGCCTTCTGCATTCCCTCTTTCCCTGTCTTAACTTGTATCACATATCTTGGTCTATATCAAACGTATTGGTGGAGTAGACCTGGTATTTTGTGTCGCATCTGTTCATGAATGAGCTGGATTAGGAGACTGAAAAGTGACAATATTAATTCATCTGGATTGTCGCTCATGCTCGCCGCTCTGTTACCTGCTACTTTGCAAAAGGCTGTTTTTACGTGGCTCCTAATATCTTACTAAAAGCTCTCCTGAGTGGTAGCCCAGTCTGAAGCAGGAGAACAACCCAGAACGCAAAGTGAAAACAGTGCGTTTCAGTGCTCCCTAAAGGAGGAAGTCACTAAATATTGTTAGAATTTAAGATGGCTGCTCACTTCCTCTGGAATATGTTTAGTATCTTTATTCCAAGATAAACAGTGATCACAGCCTAGTAATATTTCAATATTCTGAAGATTATCAAAAACATTTATGGATAATTAATTTAATTTATTCATTTAAGTGTCTTAAACTTTTAATCTATAAACTATAGGTTTGTGTCACCTTAACTTATAAAGAAGTTGTATTTTTGCTGGACATGGTGGGACACACCTTTAATCCTGGCACTCAGTAGGATTCCAGAGTGTTTGAGGTCAGCCAGCCAGGGCTTTCTGGTTCTGAAGAGATGTCTCAAACAAACAAGTTATAGTATTTTTTTAACTTATGGTATGTTAATACAATAAAATAGAACACAAAATTATACTGGGAGAAAGTTGTTTAGGAATATATCTGCTGCATTTCAATAAGGGTCTTGTCGAACAAAGAAATAGAAGTTTGTGGTATTTAATTTTATGCATTAGCAATAATTTAACAAGGTTGTGACTCAAGATCACATAGGAGCATTCTCTTGAAGATTAAAACAGAAAGGTAGAAATGCCTTTTGGATGGAATGTAGGAGACAAAGAAGACTGGAGGTGCAGAGTCTTTGCAACCTGGGGGTCTCAGGTGTGGTCTGTACTTTTCCATTCAGTCCCTCACTTGCGAAACCTTCCGTGTTAGAACACAAGGTCCATCAAACAGCGGATGTGTACGTCCAAGGGTTTGTTTAACTTAAAGAGATCCAACATCTTACAAGTTTTCTAAACAAAGATGGCTGGTTCAAAGTTCCCTGACCAGTGGTATGTAAACTGAAGCAATCAGCACAGCTCTGGTGATGCTCTGTTAAAGTGTCACTATGCGTGGGCTTCAGGGTTTGCTTAGAGAAACAGTGATAACCTTGACTCTCTTGAGCAGGATTACAGGTGTGTTAGTCTGAGACCCACATTCCATGATTTTAGCAGCAATGTTTGCCTGGAAGTAATGCAATTCCACTTCAGGTTACTTTGGTTCATAAAGCTGGCTTCTTTGTCTGATGGTCTGGTGTGTGATTTTCTTGATGCTCCATTAATTTTTTTTCTTAGCGCTTAATTTTATTCATCTTGGTGTAAGATGGACTAAAACAATGGGTAGGGATCATCATTTTTGTAAACAGTTTTGTAAACGGCAGGTCTAGGTCTATGATTGCTTAACTTGAGGTTAGGCCTCTTCTTGGTTGATTTCTTAGTTGCTGGAATAGAAATAGATCTTTATCACGTAAACTAGATGCTTCATTATTAATTAGCTATCAAAGAATTATGTTCCCAAGAAAGCGTGAGAGACAGCTGAGGCTGAATCCCTCGCAGTTCATTCAGTAGACGTCTGATGGGCAAGAACATATTCAAGAAGCACCTTCAGGCCTCCCCAGTGATGAGCCCCCAGCTTCCTTCTATGGTTTCTGAAAGATGGATTTTCATTTCCATTTTATAATATGTAATCCCAGTTTTTGTCGTCTCTGATGCCTAGCATCATCTTCTACATGCTAGGCAAGTGTTCTACCTTCCACATATCATAAAAATAAATTATTTGGCATCTATGTTCAGCCTGTGTATTTTGGGGAGGTATGGATAGTAGTTGGCAAATCTTCATGCTTGTCCATGGATTATCTAAGTATATTATTTTCAAAATATTTTTTACAATTGATTATATTCCCCTCCATTATCCTCTCTCACTTCCTTCTCTCTCCCATCATACCCCTTCTTATTAAGTATTTCAAGTGAATACTAGGATACTGGAAGGCCACTAGACTTCTTCTTCATAAACAACCACTCAGCCATATTTTAATTTTGGAAATATTTGTTCATTTTGAGCTTACCTCATGGACTTTGGTGTGGTTAAAATAATTTTATTCAGCAAGTCATTTTGTTATATAGCCATATAACACTTTTGCAAAACCCTTAAAAGATCTTGAAATAAAATCTTTACCAACTTAATTTAATAATGACCACATTTTGAACAAAAATTAATACTCAAACAGGTGGTTTCTTTTTATTTGTGAACTTAAAGGAGAAGTTTTAAACTCTATAACATGGAGTCATATTTAATTAAGCTCTCCCACACCTCCAGTGGTTGGGATGGAACTCAAAGTCTTCTACATGCTAGGTAAGTAGTCTACCTGAGTTATGCCCTATCCTTAAACATACTTTTAACTAAAGGTAATATTGAAGAGCAAAACTAAATAAAAATCAGTGTGGGTCAGAAAATTCAGGTGACAATTTTCACACAGAAGGGTCACATGCCATTTCACTCTGAAATCAGTAATTTGATCTATAAAATTCTAGGATAACATTGTTGTCTGTTAAATGTATTTATTTTGTTGAGAAAAGAGGAGAACATTTATTGCTTTATGAAGAGGAAACTTTAAAAAATTATATTAATTCAGCAAGCAGTCTCACTCATTTAACAAATACTTAGTAAATTCCTAATATTTTACTCAATAGTGATAGAATTAGAATCAAGATAGATAAAGTATTAATTTTCAAAGACTGCAGTCTAGCATGAAAAACATCTCAGTATTAAGAGTGAGAAGTCAGGTACATTGAATACCTTTGAAAGGCAGGATGGACATTTAGAGTTTAGCAATAATGGCCAAGAATGTTGATTATTTATGAGATTTTCTTTTTCTAAATTCAACAATACAATCTTAGTGTTCAATGGGATTTCTTGGTTATAATATTTTTTCAGTGTCATTTTAATCACAAAGTCAATCAAAATGAATGTCAAGAGTTTGTATCATTTCCTGAATCACATCTGACACCATACATTTATTCAGCCTGACCCTTGCGTTCTTGGTTAACATGTAGGGAAGCTGAACCAATCAGTGTTTGTCGTAAGGGTAGAGGGTGTGTGACTTAGACACACAGCAGAGTAGAATGGCTTAGAGTGCTGATTTTGAAGACAAATTGTCAGTTTATACCCAACCCCACTACTTGCTAGTTATGGACCCTTAAACTAACTAAACCACTTATCCAGTGCTTAAGGCTTCTCATAGGTTAATTGTACATAATAGAATAATAGTACATACTTTGATTATAAGAATCAAACATATGTCTATGTGTAAAGTGCTTAGAAAAGGTCACAGTAAATGCCATATAGGGTCTTTTTTTTTTTTTTTTTTTTTTTTTAAAGCAAAGGCTTTTTTATCTGCTCATCATATTCTACCCAGTTCCAATTCAAAGGAACTGGGTAGTGTTTAGACACTGGGGAAAATATTTATACTTTGTAGTATTTTATAGAAATCAAAATTATAGAAAAGACTGGATGAATCATCTGGCCCAGGATCTTCCTTTGATCAAGGAGAAAAATCAAGACACTAGAAAGTTGAGTTACATCTATATAATATATTTTTTAAATCACATCCACATGAAAATGTCATAATGGAGTCCATTATTATATACAGTTAATATGCTAACAAAAACATACAAAGATATAGAAAATTAAATGGAAGTAGGACTCCAAGATGCAGTTTTCATGATGTCGCTCATGATGCGGTGGTGATGTAGTTCCTTTGGGGGTCCCTTATGTTCCTCTAAGTCAGTGATTCTCATCCTTTTAATATAGTTCCTCATATTGTGGTGACCCTCAAACACAAAAATTATTTTTGGTCCTCCTTCATAACTGTGATTTTGCTATTGTTATGAATTGTAATGTATATACCTGATATGCAGGATATCTGATAAGCAATCCCTAAAGGATTCAAAACTCACAGGTTGAGGATCACTGCTCTAAGTAATCTGCTCTCATGCCTTGTATATTAACCAAATGAACTCATTGGTTTGGTAAAAAGAGTTGAAGTGCTCATCTAACATCACTTTAGAGAATCCTGCATTGGGTAGGAAAATCCAGTCAAGCTTAATACTTTTGATTATGTGGGCTTTCTGGATTGTTTGAACCACACTGGATTAACTATAAAATTTACCAAGATGAATTGGGATCCAACAGCTTTGACTTTAGCCAAGCTACAAAAGGGGATAAGAAAAACCTTGCCTAAGCAAAGCTCAAGCTTCTTGTTTTGAATTTACCATGCTAAAAGTCATGCCCATCATTCTGGAGGAGACATTTGTTGTAAGACTATATATATTACATAGATATGCAACTATCTATCTATCTATCTATCTATCTATCTATCTATCTATCTATCTATTTATCTAAACACTTAGATAGATATTAATACATATGTTGAAGTAAAGAAAACTTATTTCTAGGGAAAATATTTATAAATACATTAAAATTTTTTCTTCTAAAAAGCTCTTGCTACTTCTTAGCTTTTATTGTTGTTGGGGTTGAAGTTGATTTTCTTATTGATCTTTAGACAATAATTATACCATGTCACTGTCCTGTTTAAGGACATATTTGCAATGGCAGACAAAGATCTGTTTTAGAGACAAAGACATAAAGAAAAAGTAATTGCTGGCAGCTGTAATAATCTCTGCATATGCAAATTTATAAGTGTCTGTGAGGCATATTGAGGATGTTGGCATGGGATTTGAGTTAATATCTCATTCTTTCTTTCCTTCTTTCTTTCTTTCTTTCTTTTTTAAAAAAAAAAAAAAAACACAAAGATTTATTTATTATGTATACAATGTTCTGCCTGTATGCCAGAAGAGGGCACCAGATCTCATTATGGATGGTTGTGAGCCACCATGTGGTTGCTGGGAATTGAACTCAGGACCTCTGGAAGAGCAGCCAGTGCTCTTAACCTCTAAGCCGTCTCTCCAGCCCTCATTCTTTCTTTCGTTGGTCAAATATTTGCTGTACCTTCACTATCCAGGAGCTCACTACTTAACAGGAGTGTTCAGCCTCTGATATGCTTCAACTTTGATTTTTGGGCTTCTGGTTTTTTTTTTTTTTTTTTTTTTTTTTTTTGTAGCTTGTCCTACTAGCTCGTTACCATAGTAATTTAGAGTTAATTTGTTAGAGTAAAAAGGTCACTTTTTAAAGGTTCATTGTATATTATCTTGTGTATATTAATCTTTAAAATGATATGTAACAGGATTGTTGTGATTAGTCCTAGCCAATTAGGTATGATGTGGTATCTTGACTCTGCCTGACTCTTTGACTTTTTGAGTGGTAGAAATTTGGTACTGCAGGCATTATTGACTCTCCTGGGAGGCCTTACCTTTCTGAAGAGTGGATGGAGTGGTTCTGAGGAGTGGATGGGGGTGGGGGGAGTGAGGAACTGTGGTTGGCATGTAAAATGAATAAAAAATAAATTAAAAAAAAATAAAATTTGGCGCTGCCAGGGATTAAACATAAAGTCTTGTCCATACAAGGCAAGAGTTCTATTACTTTTCTACCTTCCTAGTCATAGACCTTTTTTAAAAGAGAATTTTAGGTTTCTAATACAACTGGGCAAAGATGTAGAGGTTCCCACATTCTCTCTGTTCCCTTGCCCTGCACTTGTACAATACCCTTTTATTCAGTACTGGGAAATCAGTTTAGGGATTTCAGTGATATTCTTACCCTTTAAATTTTTTATTCACCATAATTACCCTGAAATGCCCCCACAGACTTGAATTTAAACACAAAAAAATGTAAGAGCAAGGCTCTTACTAAGTTCCCATGTTGGTATTTTAACTCTTTATCGCTGGCAAGGCTGAAACTCATGATCTTCCTTGATTGTTGTCTGTTGAAGGTTGTCTGCAAGCATTTTGAGTTACAAGCTTGAACACCAAGCTCAGAAGTGTTCATCTTAAGCACTGTACATTCTATATGCTTGGGTAGATTTATGATGTGCACCCATCATTATGATATATGAAGTAGCTAAATTGTATTGAGAATCATCAGTTTCGTCTGTTTATTTTTCTTTCCTTCCTAACCCCTGGTAAATGTTGATGTTTTTGTTTCTATAATGTTTTCCCTTTCCTGAGTGTTACACTGTATGTAATCTTTTCGTATTGGCTTCTTAGGATTAATAATATGCATTTAAATTTTCTCCATGTCTTTTCATAGAATGACAACTCATCTGTTTCTAGTGCTGAGATGGATATTTCATAGGCCCCTCCCCCCATATACCTATTAAAAGACATCTTGGAGCTGGGCATATAATCTCAGCATTTGAGAGGCAGAGGCTAGAAGATTGCCATGAGTTTGACTCTCCTAGTCCATGGAGTGAGACTATATAAATAAACAAATAGTATCTTAGTCGTTTCCAGGCTTGACATTTAGGACTAAATATTTTATAATATCTGTACAAGGTTTTTGGATAGAGCTCAATTTCCATCTCTTTTGGGTAATTAGTATGGGACTTACGGACCATATGGTAATGTCTTTTAGCCTTTGGTTACAAGTGATGTGAGACTTCTTCCCTTCCTTATTTGTCATCATTACATCTTTGATGAGGTATCTGTTAAGGTTGTCATCCTATGTTTTATAAAGTTGGTGTTTCCTTATTGTTAAATCTTAAGAGTCAGCTACACAATTTTTGGTTGTTTATTTTACTGGGCAGTGTCTTGCAACATAGTCCTGGCTGTCCTGGGACTCATTATGTAGACTAGGCTGGTCTCAAACTGACAGAGATCCACCTACTTCTGCCTCCTGAGTGCTGGAATTAAAGGCATGTACCACCATGTCTTGCTGATTGCATGGTTTTAGTAGTAATTCTATATGTTTTTTTTTTTTTTTCTTCTCCAAATATATGGCATGTTCTTTTATTTTCTTGGCAGTGTCTTTTTAGGACCGGAAGTTGATAAACTCAGCCTGTAATTTCTTCTATTTATAGATTGTGCCTTTTGTGTCATATCTGAAATGTCATCACCAAACTGGAGACATCTAGGTGTTTTTCCATTATATTATCCCATAGACGTCCTATAGTTTTATGTTTCAATTCATGTCTAGGACACACTTAATTTGTAGTTTTTGTCAAGACTCATTTTTTGTTAATGTGTTGAAAATACCACCTTTTCTTCTTTGTGTTGCTTTTTGTCTTTTCCCAAAGGTCATTGGCTGTATTCGCATGGGTCTATTTCTAGGCCTCTGTTCTGTTCCTTTCTCTCTCATAGTCTTCAGCTGGTGCTTCCCAGTCCCAGTCACTGCAGCTTTTAATTAATCAGGCGGTGTCAATTCTCTGACTCTGTTCAATGTCCTTTAGTTATTGTGGGTCTTTTGCCTCTTCGCATAAACTTCAGAGTCAGTCTGTCAATCGTTGCAAAATGACTTGGCACATATAGTATTTTCCATGACTGTCCTGATTCTATCAACCATCTTGAAAAGAACCAAATCAAGACAATGCCAGGTGTTTCTATGGATGAACATGGAATATCTGTGGATTTTTGTTAGCTTTCTTATTTCTTTAATAAGTTTTATAATTTTCCTTATATAAATGTTATAGGAAATCTCTTGTTAAGGCTCTTATTCAGTACATCCTTACACCTAAGGCCCAGGAAAAATCATGGAGGGGAGAGAAAAGACTTGAAGAGCCAGAGGACAAGGATGGCTGTGGCTTGATAGTATTCCCTAGAGATAACATGGAATACGAATATATGGCATCTCAACAATACAGTTGCCTGAACAAGACCAGTATGACAACAACACCAGTTGACATGACAATGTGAATGGAAGAAATTCTACCAGATCCCACACCTCAATGGAGAGCTATAGGTAGCCAATGGTTGCTGAGAAAGAAAGAATCAGTCTCCTACAGGGACAAATTCCCACATAGGTTGTTCTGTCACTGAACATATATACGTACAGACAATGCTAAATGTACACACACACACACACACACACACACACACACACACACACACATACACACACACCAATAATGAAGAAGAGGCCATGAATTTTGGTGGAAGCACAGGAGGGGTGAGAGGATGGAGGGAGGAGCATGAGTGAGGTAGACACAGTGTTCATTTATGAAGTTCTCAAAAAAATAAAAAAATTCTTTCCTCTCTGTGCGCCTCTCTCTCTCTCTCTCTCTCTCTCTCTCTCTCTCTCTCTCTGTCTCTGTCTCTGTCTCTGTCTCTCTCTTGTAGAGTCCTGGCTGTCCTAGAACTCACTATGTAAACCAGACTAGCCTTGAACTCATAGGGATCTGCCTTCCTCTGCCTCCCAAGTGCTGGAATTAAAGGAATGTGCCACCATGCCCAGTTAAAACAGACATTCTTATTAAAGATTTGCTTCTACAGATTTTTTTTTGGAGGGGAGGTATAAATGTTATTATCTCTTTAATTTTAAATTCTATTGTCAGTTGTTGATATGTAGGAAAGGAAATTAACCTTATATCCTGAAAACCTTCTGTCGTTGCTTATTGTGTGATGAGATTGTTTTCTTTGACTTTTTCAGATTTCTCAAGAAAACAAGATATTTTAATTTATTTATAATTTGTTCCCCATTTCCCCCTTTCTTACTGTATTGAGCTAGGTTTCCAGTACAAGAATGAAAGGAACATCAACAGCCTAGTTTCTGAACATGTTCTTTATTTTTTTATAACACAAATTCATTTCTATTTTGAACCTGTTGAAATAGAGATGTTTTATCTTGTTTCATGCCTGCTATGTTTTCAGTACTTTTAGATGTACCAGAGAAAGTGATATCCTCAATTTATAGCTGAGGAAATTGGGGGCACAAAGAAGTTACCTTGTCCAATGACAAAAGCTCACTCATAGTTGAGGGAAAATCACACCCGGCACTCCAAGCATTGATCACGTCTCTATCTTAGTATGGAAGTGTGAGACTTAATTCTCCAAATTAATCACTGTCTTGTATTTGTGAGTGATTGTTTTATTGTGATTATCACTGCAGCTTTCCAGAGCTACAAACTGTCACCCACGTTATAGAATGATGGGGACTCCGTTGTTCACTCTCCAATGGTGCAATCTCCCAGTTGACCCACAACTGGTGGACTCAGCAGTCTCCCTAATCCAGGCTAGTCCTTGGAAGGCATTTGCATGTGTGGACTTTCTGTAATTCATTTGCCCAAAGTATACTTTTCAGCGGACATAGTTCACTCTTTGTCAATGAGTGCTGTGGGGTGGGGGGGTTGGGGGGTATTTGCCATCTGCTTGGACTTTGCAAATTTTCTGTGGTAAAGGATTACAGTGCAAACTATCAGGTCAGTGGCCTTTGGCAGTAGATAAGCTGGTGTTGAGAATGTCTGAATGAATTCATTCTTTAATACATCCAATGATTTCTACTGGAAACTTCTTATGCATTAGAGGCGTTTGCAACCATTAGAGATAACTCTTAAGTGTAAAGTGTTGACTATTTTTATACAGTATCAAAACTTAGAAGTACTCTGAATGAATGGAAGTGTATATTGCTTGTAACTGGCACTCATTTCTCCTGTCTTGCATTATAGGTTTTGGGTGTATGTATATGTTTTCTCTCCTTCATCTTTGCTTTTAATTTATGCAATCCTTGAATGAGTTACTGTCACATTATATTATTGTCGTGTTTCAGAAAGGCTTAAAACTGTTTCTACACAGCACAAACTGGAGAACAACTCTTTGCCCAAAACAAGCAACTGTATCTATCAATCTTATTCTTTGCACATGATGTTTACTTTTTAGGGTCAAGTTATGTAAGCACAGTCACCAAGATAGATTTTATGTCATGAAAAATACTATGTGCCATCATGTTATTGGTTAGTGTAAAGTGACTTGCCAATAATTGTTAGCTAGGTTAATTGATAATATGCAGATTTATCTTCTGGCAACTCATAAAACCTACAAAAGAAGCTAATTGGATTTCCTGTCTGGGTTAATTTGGTTTTCATTGTGTGAACAATAGGTATAATCAATTAATTATTCTTTAGTGAGTTCTTACAATGTTTCAGTATAGTTGGCTCCATTGAGTACTTTAGGTGATAGACAAATAAAATAATGTAAAACCTCTAGTGTCTTCAAGGTCCACATAAAATAATAGAGGTCTTAATCTGTTTTGCATAGCAAGTTCACGACACATGCATCCAATCTTTGTTCCCCTCCATCTGCATCCCACATTCTTGCAGTTTTCTTATTATCTCACAGCAGCTTCTTTTCTTTGGGTTCCTCAGGCATGTCCTCTACCCCAAGTCCTCCAACTTGTGGCACTGAGGGTTCCATCATCAGCACTAGACTCTTCAGTGTGTAAACACTTTTCCTGAGTGATCAGATGATCTCCAAGACTTTACATACTAATTAGTAAAAGAAAAAAAAATCACCCATAGTGAGGACTTCTCTGAATTCTAGATTGTTTTATTCCTATAACAAGGCCACACAGAAATATTAATTGCCTTCCTTAAATAGAGCATACATCTCACCACCTATCCTACCTACCTAATTCCTTCCTCCCATTGTTAGTTCTATGGGTCAATACCTAGCAGTCATTATTGAGTCCAGTTTTGCTCCTTACGTTTTATAGTTTGTCAGTAACTGATGATAGTTCTATTCCCTAATTATAGTCAGAATCTGACCACAAGTAACCATTTCTGTTTCTGGCGTCAGACATTGTCTGGTCCATCATTGTCTTCTGCCTGGGACAGGGCCACAGCCTGCTGGCTTCCCGGATTCTGTGTAGTCCACTCTACGTCCAGACAGTGACCTTCCCAAGGCTTCAGTCACAACTTCTCACGCTGCTTAAGACTTGACTTACACCTTGGCATAGACACCAGCATAAAGTTGGGCCCCTTGCTGCAGCCTGTGTTCTCCATCCTCTGCCTCTTCCTGGCCCTCAGCTCCCTTGCTCTCCCACTGTTCGTCTCCCACACTTCACTCCAGCTGCTCCGACTTCCGTGGAACCCTCTCCTGGAGCATTGCCGCTTACTGTGACTCTGAGCGACCCAACCATTCACTCCACTCTCAGTCTCATCATGGCTGTCCTCTTGTCACTCAGGTATCGGCTGGAGTGTCACTTCCTCAGACAAGCCTCCGAAACCACCATATCAATCCTTCATACCCAACGGCTGATTTTTTAACTGTCTTCAACTCAGCTGCTGAAAGTCACTGGTTGTTTATTGATTTACTTACTCAAGCTCTGTCAGGTAAAGGAATATGCAAGTTTTACTGAATGTTGAGTTTCTAGCCACCTACATAGAAGCTGAAACGTTGGTTAACTAGCTTTTATAACTTCATTGTAAGGACAAAGGACACAAAGCCAATGATCTCTAAAAGAGTTTTCTAATGGAAAATTCTGCTCTCTTTTCTTAAATGTGGATTAGTCTGAATAACGAGAATAATATGACGTCAAAATGGTACTCAGTTTCTGAGACCTTGATGAAGCATGTCTCTGATCACTTAGAGCTGCAGAACTTCTTACCCTGCCTGTGTGGATAACCCGAAGGACAATGTGGACACTCGGGAACTGCTTTGCTTCATTACAGATACCCAACTGACTTTTCCTCTGAACACTTTTGAAATGAGACCCTACGCTGGTGTTAGTCTGCCTTTTGAAATGGCAGCGATAATGATGCTGGTTAAAATGTACTCAGTATTTAGTCTGGGGAGATGGAATAGTAGGTAACAGCCCTTGCTGTGCAAGAATAAAAACCCGAGTTCAAATCCCCAGCACTGGGGATGGGGTAGAAGGGAGGATCACTGGGATTTGCAGGCTGCCAACTTTGCTCTAGTTCAGGGAGAGTCTCTGTTTCAAGGGAACGAGGTCAAGAATGACAGAGCAGGCCATCTGATGTCCTCTTGGGCCTCTGCAGTGCATGCACAGATGTACATACCTACACACACATGTGTACATATACTACACATATGTATTGCATTCATATGCACATATTTTAATGTTAAAACTTTTCACATCAACATATGCTGATATTTGTCACACTCAATGTGCATCATTACCTAGTGAATTCTTGTAGACATTCCATTAGAATTGTCCCTAATAATTAGCAGAGAGCCAAGGCACAGTGACAGAGCAATTTACTGACTTCCACATAGTAAGTAAGTGGTGGAGCTGGTGTTTGGACTTGGTAAGACCTTTCCCGTTTGTGAACTCTGTGCTTAACAAATGAGTAAGAGTTCTCAGGCAGAATTGACGACAGGGAAAAGAATATGAGGGAAGTACAGTGAATGCTGCAGCCTCACTTGAATGAACTGGGTGAATGGAGACGTTGAATGTGTACAGCAGCTCTGTGGGGTGGCCTTGCACCTGCCCCAGGAAGTCTTTCAATCACTGCTGAAAGGAAGCCCATCCTCCCAGCGCCATGCACTCTGTTTTTCTCCTGCTTGTTCCCTTCACCGGACTTGCATTGCATTTACTGTCCCAGGCCATTCTGCTTCTGCTGGAGGCAGCAGTTCTGTATCTGAGCAGCCACCCATCTTCAAACATTCCACAGATGTTCCACTTAGCTTGCTTAGTCTGACAGGTAATCATCAATACAACTAGAGCTCAAACAAAATCTGCTTATGTAGCAAGTGTGTGTGGGTTTGGCATCTGGGGTTAGAATTTTGAAAGCATGTTCTTTTTGTATCTCTATTAGCAGTGACAATGTGACAAAGGGAAAAATATATTAAACACTTACAACAAAGTATCCTATGATGGTTCTTTTTAAAAACTAAAATAACCAGTATTTCATATGCACCTATGTGTGCAAGTGTGTATTTGTGTGAGTATGTGTGCCATGGGTGGGTGTCAGACAACTTGGGGAGTCAATTCCCCCTTTCTCTCTTGTAAGTCCAGGGGTTGAATACAGGTTGTTAGGCTTTGCGGCAGGCACCTTTACCCATGGAGCTATCTCCATCTTCCTATGACTGTTCTAGAAATAGTAGAGTAATAAAAACTAGTAGATTCCATTTTGGATCCACAGTCAGACAAAAAAAATAGCCTTGGCAACTTTAAAGAAATTAAATTCAATATTGACTAACACTCAAACATGTAGAAATCGTACTAAAGGTGTTAGCTCAGTGGTAGAACATTGTTATAGCATTCACAAGCCCCTGGGTTCAATTCCCAGCACTGCAAAATAGCAAATAACAATTATATTTATTAATTGGATAGCATCTGGTACGTTGATATGAGTATACACTGTATAATTTTAAAATCACATTTATTTATTTATTTGATATTTTTATTATTTAAGATTATTTGTATATATGTGGGTATGTGCTGTTAGGACAGGTGCCCATGTAGGCCAGAAGTTTAGATCCCATGGGAGCTGGAGTTATGTGAACTGACTATGTTGGTGTTAGGAACCAAATTTGGCCCCTCTGCAAGGGCAGTTTATGCTCTTAACTGCTGAGCCATCTCTCTAGCCCCACACATTGTATAATGTTGAAGTTGAGTTAAAATATATCCATCTCTTCAAACACTTTTCATTTTATTATGGTAAAAACTTTAAAAATCCTCTTTTATCTTAAAAAAATCTTTCCTAAGCAGGTTGCATTTATATACTTATTTGTTTATATATATAAATAGCAACAATAGTTCAAGAAGAAGGGGCTGTGAATTTAGGAGGTGTTTGGAGGACATGGGATGGGTAGGAGGTGGGATGAAGAAATGGTCTAATTATATTTAAATTGAATAAAAAAGTCTGTCAATGTTATCGTTCTTTAACGTCAATGTGCTGTGTTATCGCGCAGCAGAACTTCCCACTCCTTTAAAATAACATAACAGCCATTGGTCTGTCTTTCCCAGTTCTTGCCTTTCTGCAGCTCTCCCATCTCCTATAACCACCTTTCTACTCTATGAGATCAGCTCTTCCAGAATCTACGCTTGAGCAAGTCATGGAGTACTTGTATGCCTGTGCCTGCCTTAAAGTAACAACCCCTCGTTCCTCCCATGGTTTGGCAAAAGACAAGATTTCATTCTTTGGCTGAACCCTGTTCTTCAGAGTCATGGGTCCACTATTGCTTCACTTTCTGGGCTATAGCCAGTGTCTTTTTTTTTTTTTTATCTTCTTCAGATTGTGTTGTGTCCTCTACCAGCTGCCTGTTTTCTTGCTGGGATTCTTACAGAGAGGGTGCAAAGCATCCATGAAAAAGACTCCGAGGACAAAGAATAAACAAATCACCAGGCAGAAAGTTCATCTTCACACCACTTTGGAAGAAGAAGCACATGGCCTTTCCTCTGAAATCTTCACCATCCACAACCACAGATGTAACTTTGCCAATACTATAGTTTCAAAGGTCTATCAAAGAGCAGCCATACTGTTGATTTTTATATACTAGGAATTGAATTCAGGGCCTCGTGCATACGAGGCAAATGTTCTACCCCTGAACTATACCCCAGTCCCCTAATTTATAATCTGCTCTGTTCACTGGTTTTAGTCTTAGACATGTTATTTAATCTTTATCATTCTACTTTAACCTTAGTTTTATAAAACAAGACAACAATGATGTCCTGAAATAAAGTCCTCAGGGGAGAACACACATGCTAATATGCATAAGTACCACCAAGAGCTGTCACAGTCAGGCATTTTATTAATTTTTGTTAAATACGTGACAATCCCTGGCATCTTTCCCCTCCATACATACTCAGTGCTCTTCTTCCAAATGCAAAACTAATAGTATGAACAGGACAATATTTACAAGTACAAAATAGTTACAATTTAATAAACTATTTAACTAGAGGAGCTATAACTAAGGATGAAAACAAAATAATACATGTAATAACAATATAACAATATAGGGCTGGAGGAAAGAAGAACTAAAGATGCTCTTCAAAGATGGGAGGGAGGATTTACATAGGGTAGTCCTATAAGCAGAGCTTGTGGTCTGGAAATGAACATGCCAGCCAGGGGAAAGGGAGGTGACCTCAGTGCACCTTGTACGTTGCTTACCTAATACAGTATTTTATATTTTGTTGGCTTGCAAAAAGTGTTATAATATGATTAATGATGGAATTTATATGTGAGAGAGAAAGGATGATACAATAGAACTTGTTCCTTCATTTGTTTTTCATCCATGTACTCATCAATTCAACAGGCATCTTGAGCATCCATGATGTGCCAGCTGTGTGCTAGCAGCGAGGAACAAAGAGAGCTCTGCTTTCTGGGACTTTGTCAGTTAGTGGAATCAGATTACAGACATTGTGAGTACCAAGGACAAAGCCTCGGCATTTACTTAATGGGTAATGGGGAATCATCCAAGCATATTTAAAAAGTGGCATTTTTTGGAGTTTTTCAGAGTCGATGAGGACTAGAGGTGTGGACATTATTTCTGAACCGATGGAGAGAACTTGGAAGTGAGAGCTTAAATCAGCAGGGCCAGTGGACTGGGCGTAAAGATAAGTGTGAGGCTGGATCAAAATCATTTAACTACAAAGTAGATGATGGATCAAAATATTTAGATGAAGTTACTCCAAAGCTATGAAGATGGGCGGCATGGAGAATTACGCTATCATAAGCCAAATACCTCTCCCCCTCCTCTCTCCACTGCACCTTCCCCAACGCTCAGGGATCACTTTGAAAGATGGGCCAGAAAGATCCTAAGAGCCAGAGGGAGTAGACTTTTTCAGTAAAAGAGTATTTTTCAGAATTGCCTGAAGCTGCACGCACAAGCTCACAGCAGCTGGGACGGCAGGCAAAGGCTCACACAAGGTCAAGACAACATGGATTGGGGAGGGCTCATGAAGCCTCACCCCTACCTGAAGATCTATTGGCAACTGATAGCTGCTGAGGGAGGGAGGCTTGGGCATGCAGGTGCGGAAAGGCTGTCCATGCTTCAGTAGATAGTCCCACACCTATGCACATAAAAGAGCCACTAAGTGGACTCAGTGGGTATGGAAGGGAGGGAGGGAGGGAGAGAGAGAGATCACATGAAGTTCAGAGAGAGAAATGGGGTGGGATAGAGAGGAAGGGCAGGGGAGGGGATGGGGAATTAAAACACATTCTGTGTATGTATGAATATTAAATAATTTTTTTTTTCTGAGACAGCATTTCTCTGTGTAGCCCTGGCTGTCCTGGAACTCACTCTGTAGACCAGGCTGGTCTCAAACTCACAGAGGTCCACCTGCCTCTGCCTCCCTGGTGCTGGGATTAAAAGCATGTGCCACAACTGCCTGGATAAATAAAATTTTTCTAAATATTTTATTCTAAATAAAGGTAAATTTACAGAAAATTAGATGAGTGTCAGGGAATGGTAACCAGCTGGCTCTGAATATACTGCCATTCTGTGCTCATGTCAAGTGGGTTTCATGAGAAGGGATGACCCACCATTTTATTTTTGACAGTGACTATTAGCAAGGAAAAGGTTTTATGTGGTGAACAAATATAGACAAGCAGAATAAAGCTTTCAGAGATGGCAGCAATGCTCCTACCTGCAATGGATTTTGGTTAGGGTCTTTCCCTTTCATGCTCTCCCCATCTCTCTCTCTCTCTCTCTCTCTCTCTCTCTCTCTCTCTCTCTCTCTCGTGTGTGTGTGTGTGTGTGTGTGTGTGTGTGTGTGTGTGTGTGTGATGCTGGGGATGGAACTCAGGGCCTTGTATGTAATCTATGACTGTGCTCTATCCTCAAAACATTTTATCAATTTAGTTCAAATCTATTCTATTCTATTCTATTCTATTCATTTTACCTAACTAAAATCTACTTTCACAACACATGAGTTCACTTCATGATTGTGTGAAAACTATCTTAAAGGTAGTTGGGTTTTGGAATGTTGTTATAGTATTATAGGTATTTTTGGCAGTAAGGATCCTGTGGAAGATAAGTCAAGGTGGATAGAGATTTTAGTGTAATGATTAAGAAATATGTTTGAGTTAATAAAATACACAATATAATTTATAATCTTTAGGTTATAAGCAGAGCATCTTCCAACATAAGAGTAAATCAGGTAGTCATTTCATAGTGTGAGATTAACAAAGGACATTAGAAATTGCTACATTTGAAATATGTACATTGTGATTCAAAATGAGTAAATATGTAAAGAAATGACTATGAAAGTTTTTCTATGTAGTAAAAGGATTGTCAACAATATTTCTCTTCCCAGTTCTTGCAGTCACACTTGTAATGTGATGTTTCCCATGAGTATTTATAGTTTTAAGTGACACTGAGCATGAGCCAAAGAGCCATCTCTGGGCTGGGGTAGAGTGTTCTAACTGTCAATTTAATTTTACTGATTAAGGAACAACTGCATGAATATGGTGAGGGGCCACAAACATGTTTCTCTATCACAAATGGCTTGATTTACAGGGTGGCTGAGACATTAGGGAGATATCCATATTTGAATTTCTGTAGCACCCCCTTTCCTTACTAAGCTAAGCAGATTACCAAAGAATGTGTGTGTCAAATAGTATTGCTTTGAGAGTTAGATTTATGTGGAGAGGGCAAAGAAGGCACATTATAGTCACCAGCATTTGAAGGACGGATGTAGTGGGTAGATCACTGGACTAAAGAGACTTTAGTAGGCCTAATGACCAGAGTGTTTTTAGCCTCTTTAATTGGTCAGGAGTGAAGTAAGACAGCTCTGCCAACCCATTTACCTCTACCCTATCCCTCTAACCCTGTGAGTACCCATTGCCATGTAATGAGAGAAGTGGGGGAGATTGTATGATGGGAAATTGCTCATGGCTGCTTATTATATGTGCACCTCTCTCTTCACTGGTCAAGTTAAACCAGCAACCAGTGAATGTTCTGAAAGGCTGCTTGACCCTAGGCATGTACAAGACTGAGTTTGGGATACAGTGAGCTCAAGACTGGGCTTGTGCTTTTGCAGAACTCCATATAGGCTGAATGTAGAACACAAACTGTGATTTTCAATTGCATGGAAACATTAATATAGCAACCTTAGTGATTTAAAAAAAAAAGACAGAAAAAGCATTTTTTGAACAGCCCAAGAGAGACTCCAAAGTTTACTGGCCAAAGTTCAGACCTTAGCCAGTGTTTACAAGAACAACTAACCTTCTGTCCTAGTGGACAGGACCTATGTGGTGACATTTGGAGACTCATGGAACTACGGCTTCAGGCACGTTCCATCCTGACTGATATTCCATTCACTGTGTGGGGATATGAGTATCTGCCCCTCTAGGTATCTCTGTTTGAGGGAAGGTTAAGTATGGTTTGCAGACATTGCACCACTAAATTTGTCAGAACGTTTAGAAATGGAAATTGACATGGTTATATATTAGAGTAAAAGTACATGGAAATTAGAGGCTGGTTCATATTGGGGAATTGGAGCACATCCTGGTGGGGAGACCAAGGCAGCTGTTAGATAGTGTAGATGGCAGAGGGGGACTAAGGGATTATGATGAATCTAGTGAGGGGCCAGGGAAGGAGGTGAGTGGCATAGACAGCTTCTCTTACTCTTGTTTTTTGCTCATGATAACTCTGTTTTGATTTTCTCCCATGCCTCTGGAAATCTGTTCTTGAATTTTGAATCTTTCTTAAGATCGCATCATGGATTTCTTTTTTATGTATCATTTTACTTTCTCCCAAGGCTATTTTTTTTTTTTATTTTTAAGAATCAGTCTTACTATGTAGCTAATGAAGTCTTGGAACTTGTGGTCCTTTTGCTTCAGACCCCTGGATGTTGTAATTACAGATGTGTGCCACTATACTTGGCAATTTCTCCCTTTTTCATGACTCACAAATAATGCTCATAGGTGAGGCCCTGCATGGGACTTCTATATCTTTAATATATAACCATCTAAAAGATATATGTTCTTAGAAGACTCAAATTGCCTGAAAGTTAACATGTACTGACTCCGCCACTCATCTTGCCACATCACTCTGTTTTTTCAGCCAGTGCTTTTCAATCACTGAGTAATAGTAGGATATCCTGATGGAAGAAGTCCTTTCAGGCCTGAGAAGATTCTCAAGGCTTGTTTGCAGAGGAATTCCATAGTCATGGTCTTTCAATCATGGTCTAGCAGAGGAGGAAGACAATGTTTGATGGGCACATATTATTGGTTTTGTTGACATCTGGGAAACTACAAACCTGAAGAACAAAGGAGATTTTCTAACCTATTGTAGAGAAAGGATTTCTTGTTAGGTCAAAGGCCGATATTATTCTTGGTCTCACTCTAGTATTTCCATGGCTGTTAATGTCTACACAATTGACAGGATTCAGCTCTTGTCTTCTGTTGCCATGATTATTGCATTAATTCTCTGGACCCTTTTACTCATATATTACTCTTGTCTTCCCCACATTGCAGCTGGGGCAATCTTTCTGAAGCATAAATCAGATTAAATAGTGAGCTAATGAAGACATTCAACAGTTTTTAAATACAAGCTGAAATGTTTACTGAAGTGAATATGAGATACAAAGCCGTCTTCTATACAATCACCTTATGTCACACCAGGCCCCCTAGAACCCTGTGTTGACCTTTCTTAATTTTTTTCTTTTTAGTCTTGTTTTTCTATCTATTACCTTAAAGGCTGTTTTTCTTTCATTATTCACGCTTGTTAAAACCTTTTAGCTTCCATGTCTGACCCTTAGTAAAACCTCTCAAGCTCCCAGGCCAATGGCGTTCCCAGGTAATGGTTGAATCAGGAATACTGTTTTATCCTAATTATCTGTGTGATATTAAGTTTATCAGTCATCATTAATAAATCATTCTCCCAGATATCTTGTTGTGTTCTTTAGGGATATTATCTTTTGAAGGAGCTTGTACTAGTAAAAAACCACATTCCGACACTTAGCTTGGAAACCCAAGTAATTGAAAGTTCGGCTTTTCTTATCTACCATCTAGTTTACCTTTAATTTTTTTCCCTAATGTTCCCACAGGAAGTTCCACTCTATCTAAGGTGGGGCCTACTTCTTTGACTTGCTCTTGGGGGAAACTTTTGAAATGACCAGTCTTCACATACTTCCCATAGTCTTCTGCCTGCTCATACCATTTCTCTAGCCATGCCCCTCCTCCCCACAACCTCTCAAAATGTTGTTCCAGGAACTCAAATTTATCCAGTGAAAGCACACTCTAAATTGTATAGTCTTCTGAGTTGCACAGGTGGCTACAGAGGTTGCTCCCACACATCTGTAGACATGAGATTGCTGTTTGGTTCAGGGCCTCTCCTCTACTATCCTAGCTACACCATGTGTTCTCCATGCAGTGTCTTGTAATGTTGCACTAAGGCTGCACTAGAATTACTCTCCAGGGTCCACCTGTCTCTTCTCTTGGATGGTGAGCTCCTTGAAGCCAAGACTGTCTTATTCATCTCTTATTTTTGTATCTTATTCACTGTATTCTCACAGTCTAGAACACAGCCTGTGTTACAGTGTCCACTCACCATTTGTTGAACATGAGTAAAGCATGGGGTGACCCTGCTTAAAATAAGAATGAAATGTTACTTTGTGTCTTGTGCTTTGTCATCAGGACACCATGCTCTTAGATACCATCATTCCGGATGTGCTTATCTTGGCCAGTTTCCCATGTAATTGCGGAAAGAAATTTGGACTGATCAATACAGCCATCTGCCTTTAAAGCAATACGAAATGGCTAACTTGCGTACTTTTAATATGTGGATGTAGAAAGGGTATAGATATAGTAGAAGTATTTAAATATCAATTTTATGCATTTTAGCTACTTATTAGGCTATTGGTGTTAAGTACACTGGGATAGTCACAACTATTAATCAGGCACATCCAGGAAGGAGTGCTCTAGAGTCAGAAGTTACTCATACTTGTTACACATTCAATTTGAATGCATACTTTTGTCATGGTATTATTCACTGAAGTTGTTTTGCAAAAAAAACCCCTTCAAATCCATGTTTCCCCAAGCTCTCTTTCCCCCCATTCTTGCCCTCCATTACCCTCCCCCCACCCATGTCCAGGTACCTCATGTAGATCTAATCCATTTCTCTGTTGTTGGGCAATACCTGTGTCTTTATTAAGGTTCTCTTTACTAGGTAGCCCCCTGCCCCTGGAGTTGTGAGTTGCAGTCTGGTTATCCTTTGCTTTACATCTAATATCTACTTATGAGTGAGTACACACCATTTTTGTCTTTCTGAGTCTGGGATATCTCACTCAGTATAATTTTTTCTAGTTCCATCCATTTGCCTGCAAACCTCATGATGTCATTATTTTTCTCTGCTGAGTAGTACTCCATTGTGTATATATACCACATTTTATTTATCCATTTTTCAGTTGAAGGGCATCTAGGTTGTTTCCAGGTTCTAGCTATTACAAATAATGCTGCCATGAACATAGCTGAACATATGTCCATGTGGTACGATTGAGCATTCCTTGGGTATATGCCCAAGAGTGGTATGGCTGGGTCTTCAGGGAGATTGATTCTCAATTTTTTAAGACATCACCATATTGATTTCCAAAGCGGTTGTACAAGTTTGCATTCCCACCAACAGTGTAGGAGTGTTCCCCTTGCTGCACTTCCTCTCCAGCATAAGCTATCTTCAGTGTTTATGATCTTAGCCATTTTGATGAGTGTAAGATGGTATCTCAGAGTCATTTTGATTTGCATTTCCCTGATGATTAAGGATGTTGAGCAATTCCTTAAATGTCTTTTAGCCATTTGAGCTTCTTCTGTTGAGAATTCTTTGTTTAGCTCTGTAGCTCATTTTTTTTTTTAACTGGACTCCCAGAGCTCAGCCTGGTCCTTGGTTGTGGATCTCTGTACTTGCTTCCATCAATTACTGGGTGAAGGCTCTATAATGATAGTTAGGGTATTCACCAATCTGATTACCAGGGTAAGCCAGTTAAGGTACCCTCACCACTGTTGCTAGTGGACTAATCTGGGGTCATCTTTCTGGATTCTTGGGAATTTCCCTAGAAACAGGTTTCTCCCTTACCCCATAATGTCTCCCTCTATCAAGATATCTCTTTCATTGCTTTCCTACTCTGTCCCTGTTCCAGCTTGACCATCCACTTCCCTCATGTTCTCATCCCCCATCTCTTCCCCACTATTGCCCCCCACCGCCAGTTGCTGATGGAGATCTCCTCTGTTTCCCCTTCCCATGGTGATCTGTATGCCCCTCTTTGGGTCCTCCTTGTTAGTTAGCTTCTCTGGAGATATGGGTTGTAGTCTGATTATCCTTTGCTTTACATTTAGTATCCACTTATGAGTGAGTATGTATCATGTTTGTTTGTCTTTCTGAGTTGGGGTTACCACACTCAGGATGGCATTTTCTAGTTCCATTCATTTACCTGCAAATTTCATGATGTCAATGTTTTTTTTTTTACATCTGAGTAATACTCCATTGTGCATATATACCACATTTTCTTTTTCTTCAGTTGAGGGTCATCTAGGGTGCTTCCAGGTTCTGGCTATTATGAATAATGCTGCTGTGAATGTAGTTACTATCAAACAGTTTCTAAATGTGATGGACACTTTCCAAACAATATCATGAATACTCATGCTGAAATAGGGGAAGGGCTTATAGCATTCCTATTAAAATAAGAAAAAAGACAACAGTTCCCATTATCTTTACTCTTATTGAAATGGTGCTTGAAATCTCAGCCAAAACAAATGAAACAAAAAGGGAAGAGGACATGGGTATGAAAAGAAGCTAGACTATCCCTGTGTGCAGATGTGACTCTAGATTGAGAAGACCCTGAAGACTCCATTTGAAAATTCTTAGATCTGATAAACACTTTCAGTGAGGTGCAGGATAGAAAACTAATCTACAACCATCAGTAGGCTGCACGTATATAGGTAACATGCAAATAAAATCATGAAAACAACTCCATTCTCAGTTGCTTCTAAAAAAAAATTCCTGGAAAGAAACCTAATCAAGGAAAAGAGATTCCTTTTCACTGAAAAATTTAATACTCTGAATAAATAAACTGAAGAGGATACTAGAAGAAAGCCCTGTATGTTCACAGATTGGCTTTGGAGTCCATCAACAGAGGAAATGGAGAAGGAAAAGGAGAGATATGCACACACTGGATTTTTTTCTCAGCTATGAAGAATGAAGCTATGTCATTTTCCAAGGGTTGACTACAACTGGAGGGTGTTGAGTGAGTGAAGGCAGTCTTAGAAAGACAAATGATGTGTTCTCTCTCATTTGTGGTTCCTAGATTTTATGCAGATATACAAAATCATGTATGCACATATGACAGAAAAGCAGAGTGACACCATCTTGAGGAATAAAGGAGACCAATAGGAGGGGTAATAAAATGGATAGAGGGCAGCATATGGGAGCAATAGGCAGAAAAACTCCTATTTTACTATATACTGATACAAAGATGTAAGTCAGAACAATGTACAATGAAAACGTGTCCATGACACACACACACACACACACACACACACACACACACACACACACACACACACACACAAACACACACCCAACAGCTCCAAGAGCCATTTAGAATACTTGTTTACTTTCATGTATGTGTACTGTATTATACGATTTTGTTCCTTCACTTTCTTCCCTCCAACCCCTCCTTTGTTCACTCTCTACTCCCTCTTAAGTTCATGACTTTTTCTTCAATTATTATTGCTACATATAATATATATATATATTACAACCTGCTGAGTCCATTTAGTTCCAGAAACCATTTACTCATTGGCCCTGTTCTGGAGGCTAGCATCTGCATACTCATCTGTATCCAAGTCTACATTGTAGCATTCTTCTATTTTTCGTGAGATAGAATTTCTGTCACTATATAGCCCAGGCTGGCCTGAAATTTGTGATTTCTGTCTTCAGTAGTACTAGGATTTATAGGGATGTCTGCAGGCATGGCACAATGATGTCTTCATGCAGCAGGGCTCAGCTTCCTTTTCCAGCAAAATCTGCTCTTTACTTTCTACATTCCCACATTCCCTTCAAACTTCTCAGAATGGAAGTTTTCATAGACAAGGTCCTGACTCACTTTTTGGAGTTCTGCACGTGGGTGTTGTGCATCGTTCTTATCTCCAAATGGTTCTGGGTTCTCCATCTCCACAGCATCCCAGGTAAATGTGGTCATTAACTCTCTTGCAGTATCTTTATTTACCTAATGGAATCTAACCACAGAGAGCATTTTACAAGTTCTTCCATTTGAAAAAATCTTCATATATTTTTGACCAGCATCAAGGGTGTGGTAGAGTTTGGTGTCAACTTAGTCAATTTATCCAGAATCTTTTCCCTTCAATTGCTCTAGTTCTGACAGGCCCACTATTCACCACACTATGCATCCCCTTCACAGGCATATATTTAAATGATTAAGTCCAGCAAAAAGGTGAAAAAAGTAAATAAAAGCAATGCTGGACCCTGTTGTCAATGATGTCCCACTTATTGCAGCCACTTTTGTCAGTTAGTACTGTTCAAACTGCTTGTCAATGTCATTATCTTAAAACTAACTATGTTTGCTGTTGATAGTATCAATACACCACTGTTAAATGTGTCTGTCACCATAAGGCACAGCCTGAAGGACACCCCACCCCACAGTCTCAATGCTTAAGGGGCTAGAGTTATAATCTAGTGGTAGAGCACTTGCCTGGCTGGCATGAGTCCCTGGATTTGATACCCAGCACTACACAGACCCAAAGACCCTCAGCCGTTGAGTTACGTTTGCACTGTTCTTGAACTCTTCTAGAGGCACCTGGTGTTTAGGAATAGGTGGTTTATGAGGAGCAGCATTCTAAGTCAGTCAGTTGTGAACTCAGAACTTTCCACCACTGCTTTCCTAGGAATCTGATCAGAATGATTTGCCAGTCTAAGAGCCAGGAGTTTCTGGATTTATCAGCTGAGTTGGCTGTTACTTAAACACCTTTCCTTCTATCAGCTTTCCTCCTATCAGCTGGCTATCTGCTGGCCAGCTGAAAATCAGTGCCTAGTACTGATGTGATCCACCTGTCTAAGGTGAGATATTTTGTGATGTAACTCTTATTTCTAAGGAAATCTTTAGTACAATCTGTATTTCTCACTAATTCAAGTGGATATTTTGGGAGCATTGAAGCCTTAGATATAGCAATGGTGAGGGACAACTAATGTTTGAGTTATAATGTTTATTTGCAAAATATAATGTTTATTTGCATAAGAAAACTTGATATAAGATCAAATATCTTGGACATTTTTGACTTTTATTACAAATGTAATTTCATAACTGAATGAGAAATTAATTTGCTTATCATGTTTTAGTTGTTAAGTTTTATGCATAATGATTTTCCATTTTGCTTACTTTATTCTTTATAAGGCATTTCTAGCCCTTCAGACTAGGTGAGATCTGTGTATTTATATACTGAATTATAGAAAAAATACTGAGAACATGTTTTATGTCCCTATTTTTCTCCCAAATTTAGCCAAATTTCCTATATTTTAGAATGGATACAGGTAATGTCACTACTTTTAGAAAATCTGTGGTAAAATCCTGAGGACATTATTAGATATTGTTGTCTTATTTTCCTGGACACATTGTATTTTCAAGAAGAGGTCCAGAAGTACCATAAAATGATGGGGGAAGAAATGTGCAGGCTGGACCACGGTTGGCAGATGGAAGGCAAGGCTGGCTTGAAAGAATTTATGAAAGGTTCCATAAATCAGGGGAGAGAGACTGTGTGTGTGTGTGTGTGTGTGTGTGTGTGTGTGTGTGTGTGTGTGTGCTGGTTTTAAGGTTATAATGGGGTGACAAGGAAGTAAAAAAAAAAATTCCAATGAGATAATCCATCTACTTCAAACCATCCTATCAAAATGAGTGAAAACAAAACAAAACAACAAACATCCAACAAGACAATGGGAAAACAAAGGACCAAAGGGAATGAAGCTCAGGGTTAATTCCTAGTCATATTGTGTTTCAACAGGATATTTTTTTCTTTTTTCCTTCACTTCTAAATGATGAGCACACAATTATACTTTCCAAACAAAGAATTTTCTCAGCTATTCTCTATTATGAAGTCCTCCTTACAAGCATGAGAAAACACTTAAAAATCATCTGAGCTATTTTCTGTTTACTCAGAAACTAGATTCTCTAGACCATATTTAAAACTCAGTTTAAATTTTGCATTTATGGTCATGCCAAACCCTTTGGATGACTGATTAACCATAGAGTTTTAAAACTTGAGTAATAGGACATTTAGAAATAACTAACAATTATGTGGCTTCATTCCTTACAGTATAGAATATACATGCAGACTTAATGCCAGGATTCTCAGAAGAAAGGGTATGTAATCTTTTTTAGCAAATGCGTGAGTTTATCAGTTGAGCTGAAATGTAAGCATAGAGATAGTGCAAAGAATTAAGCCTTTTCATTCTCTGCTGCTAATGATTAATTAGGATATGCACATGTAAAATATTGAATTAATACAGTTAAGAAAAGATTCAGTTCTTATTCATTTGTATTTTAAATTTATTGGAGCTTCATCAGTCAGTAAATTAACTTAAGCTCCTAGTCCATTATAAATTTCATTTTTTAAGACTTTGGTACTTATGATTAGACTACAATATAAATGCAAAGTAGATATGCAGATAATTTTTCTACTCAATTATCAAACCTATATATAATATGTGTGTGAAAATCCTGAATTTGTGAATTAGCAAAACAAATATATTCAAGGACTTAAGCATTATATACTTGCTCATGCCTCCAGACTCACACTAGAACAGGGCTAGGCATGACTACTGACTTCAAATAAATAGTGACCACTCTTTCTAGGAAGTTTAAAGAAAAATTTCATAATTTGTTCAAGAATGAATTATCTTCTTTCTTTAGTTTCTTTCTTTTCTAGTTTTTGGCTCAAACCCCTTCCCCCCGGAGGATTATTTCTTTTACATTCTGTTCATCTGTGTCTTCAGAGACTAGTTGGGTATTTCATTTCAGGATGGTTTTGAATCACAAACAAGCAAGGAACACTTTTTCCTTCTTCTTCATTATTTGTGTTTGATATCACCTGTGTTCAGTCATATAATTCATATACTTTCCTGAAGATGAGGATATGAAATGAGGTCATTGAAAGTTGATTTCTTTCATTTTTTAACTATATATGAAAAAATAATTCTTTTCTGGCCTCTCTGTGGTCTCTGTACATGTAAGCACCATGGGGACAATTTGGATGATAATCTTGACTAACTAATTTTTTGAGGTAAATAAGATAACTGGTCTGCTACTAATTATCTTTGTATTGTGTCAGAGGAAGTATGTTATGGTGGCAAAGACCATCACCACTATCATATTTTAGGTGTGTGTTCTTCTACTGTCTCTTCTAAAAAAAAAAAACCAAACCAAACCAAACCAAAACAAAACAACAACAACAAAAAAAACAAAACCAAGAAGGAGATACACATCAGATGAAAATATTCCAGCCAGCTCTGTTTCACACACACACAGCCAGAACTGGGATGGTGACACAAAACTTCTAAACATCCTTCATGACTGTTCCCATTGCTGTGACTTTTTCTCAGTTTACATTTGAGGCAATGTGAGCTTTATGGGAGATTCTAATTTCGAAAGGATGAGAAAGACATGGAAACCCTATAATCAGCTTCCCCCTTCCTCATGCAAATTCCTTGTTAATGATAGATAAGAGAATATTTGGAATGAGAAATACATAAAATTCAGTTCTTAGCTTTTAAAATATGTCATGTTTCCATGCAAAGGCTCAAACCAAAAGTGCTCAAATGGGAGACAGAGAGCACAGTAAGGGAAAATAGGTTTGAACAGTTTAAACTCTTATGTAAAATTCGATGTTTTACATAACTTTAATGAATTGACCAAGTCTTGTGGGGAAAACAGCTCCAGATGGCAAACATACGCAAAGGATTTTCAAACAACTTTTTGGCAAAGATTATATGATTTTGTAATTGGGTAGGAACCAATGAAGTGCGAGCTGAGTCTGGCTAATGATCTGCAGTTATTGGTTAAAGAAGTATATTAGAGCAGATTTCCCTGCACACATCTCACCTTTCCTATCAACCCCACAAGCCTCTGGCACAATGAAGTGGGTGACCTTCTTCCTCCTCCTCTTTGTCTCTGGCTCTGCTTTTTCCAGGGGTGTGTTTCGCCGAGATGCACGTAAGAATTTTATCTTTTTACTGCTCCACTTTTATCTTACTTTCCTAGTAGTGGAAGCCCTGCATTTTGAAAGCGTTAAGGTTTCCTTTAGTGCTTATTTCTAGACTTTGATGGTTTTTTTTGCATCTGAGAACCCTTGTGTGGTTATATTATTAATATACTTTAGACACCTTAGGTGACTGTAATGAGGGATTTTTTTAAAGTTTAATTTTCCATTTCTTTTAATTTTGAAGACATGCTAGGCAGAGTGACTTAAACTATACTGAATACAGCTGAAGCCATAATTTTCACAGTCTCAAAGGCTTCTTTACTCTAAACATGCTGTACTAAAAACTAAATTGTGTGTTGTTAATTTTATAAATGGAGCTTCCATTTGTACTTACTTTATTTCAGATTGTCTTAGTAGACACTTAGAGACATGATAAAAGCATTGACTCTTAGGTTTGAATGCAAAGCTATAAACACTTAGATGGTTTTAAAGTAATATTCATGGTGAAAGCGTAGTTTTTTGTTTTTGTTTTTGTGTGTTTGTTTGTTTGAGACAGGGATTCTCTGTGTAGCTTTGTGCCTTTCCTGGAACTCACTTGGTAGCCCAGGCTGGCCTCAAACTCACAGAGATCTGCCTGCCTCTGCCTTCTGAGTGCTGGGATTAAAGGTGTGTGTCACCACCGCCTGGCGAAAGGGTAGTTCTTTAAATGTAGAAGGTAGGAGTCACTGGCAGATATGTTTTTTTTGTTTTTTGTTTTTTGTTTTGGGTAGAGATCAGAGGCCAGTGTCATAAGTAAAGGAATAGCTTAAGGGCATGGATTGAAGTATGAAAAACAGCATTATAATTAGTTGTTTTCATCCATCTTTAAATATGTTTTGTGGGTTTTGTCTCCCTGTTCCTGCAGACAAGAGTGAGATTGCTCATCGGTTTAATGATTTGGGAGAACAACATTTCAAAGGCCTGTAAGTTAAAATGTTGGAAGTCAATTTAATGTTTTTGGTAATGTTAGTTTCAGTTCCAAATTGCCTTTTTCTCACTTTGAGCATGCAAAATTGTAGGGCAACAGTATCCAATAGAAATGTCTCTATTGATGGAAAGACTGTGGACCTGTGCTAAGCAACATGGTAGCCAGAGGACACTTGGGCACTTGAAACATGGCAAGTCTAACTGAGGAGCACACATTCAAATGATATTTAACTTTAATTTAATACATCTATCTACTTGTTGTTAATGGCTGCTTTACTGGAGAATGAGGTTCTGGAGCCCACATTAAACTTGTGAAGAATGGAACCTTAGTGTTCTTTCTGGAAAGGTCTATAATATATAGATCCTTGAGAGGCTAACCTGGTAATTCTTCTTTACTCAATAAGACCCCATGCTATTTTGAGAATATTATTTTATCTTTGTAGTACTACTGTATCATGTAGACTCACACATGTGAAACAAGTGATCTATAATTAAGAAATATCCCCAACCTCCAAAATGTTTTAATGTAGTGAAAATGAGAAGTTTATTTTAAAGGGTCAATAGTGTCATATACCCCTGATGAACAGAGGTAAATGGATTAGGAAAGAAATAACTCAAAGGACTCATATAATGTCTAATCTTGATAATGAAATGTATTTAGAATATAGTTTGCTTGCTTGTGCCATGTTTATAAATCTATTGACACACTATTATGCATCTATACTTAAGCATGGTAGGAATCCATGTTCTTTTTACTTGGAAAGGCACCTCGTCCTGGTTATGCCTCAGAGAAGAGCTGACAGGAATAGGCTTTCTAGATAGTTGTAACAAAGATACACAAAATATAGATGTTATACAGGTAGACAATTTGCTGTTTAAGAAAACCAACTGCTTCATAGTAAAGTTTTATTTCTATGTCTGTTTTTCAGAGTCCTGGTCACCCTTGCCCAGCATCTCCAGAAATGCCCATATGAAGAACATGTGAAATTAGTGAATGAAATAACCGAATTTGCAAAGACATGCGTAGCTGACGAGTCTGCTGCAAACTGTGATAAGTCAATTGTCAGTACATTCTGATTCTGAGGACCCTTTGCCTCTTTTATGTAATTCTGAGTGGTTTAGGTCCAGGGAACACTGTGGAAGAGAGGCAGAATGATTGTAGGAGCCAGAGGAACAGGGACTTTGCTATGAGATTGTCTCCTAGTAATGTAACAAGCTGGACTCAAAAGTCTCACCAACATGACATCCAAATGTGAGCTTAGCACTGACAACACAATAGACGGTCCAGGGTGGATGACAGACCTCAGGGCCACAACCCTACACAAAGAACTTCAGGCAAACAAGAAATACTGAGAGCAGGAGAAGTTGGCTTCTCCAGGGAAGAGCACCAATTGGTTAATTCAACACCAATGGTCAGCCCTGAAAACATGTGTACAGCTATCATTATACAGACTATCAAGCTCTAATTAGGAATATATAGATCTCACAATTAATGAGAAACGAGGTCACAGATCTTAAAGAGAATAATGGGGCATATGTGGGCAGATGCGGAGGGAGAAAAGGGAAGGAGGAAATGATGTAATAATAAAGTAATTTCAAAAAGGAAAAGAAATGATAAAAATTATTAAATGATCAATGTTGCAAGCAACTGGAGACACTCTAGCCACGCTCACAAGTTAAAACTCTTGGAGGCGACAGATAGCAGTTATAATATTTTTAACGGCAATTTGTTATTTCTACAATTTCTTTGCAAGCTCTAAAATCCGATTTCTGTTCACAGAGGCAGATAGCAATAGCATGCTTTTACATATTGATTTTTTTGTGGTGAGAGCCCTCTACCCTCTTACTGTAGTTGACAACAGCCACAATATCATCAAGCATATCTGTGGAATTCATCTTGCTTAACTGAGAGTCTGTGCCAGATGACCAGTAACTGAGTTCCTCCTCTCTCTGTCTGCCATCACACCCCTTTTGGATTCTGTGAATTGGACTGTTTTAGGTATCTTATCTGAGTGGAATCACACAGAATGTGTCTTTCTGTGACTGGCTTATTGCACTTACCAGCATGTCCTGCAAGTTGCCTCATGCTGGTACCAGGTGCAGAACATTCCTCTTTAAAGGCTGAGCGTAATCCCTAGTGTATACACAACACTCTTATCTGCTCACCCACATTTTCTTTATCCTTTCATCTGCTGGTGACTGTTTAGCCTGTTTATACATTATGATTATTACAGGCAATGCTATAGTAGCCTTGGAGGGCTAATGATTTCTTGACGTAATGGTACTATGCTAATCTTCAGAATGCATCAGCTGATTTCTATGCTATTTGGTTACTTGGATAAAATTATAGTATATTTCTTTATTTATATTTTAGGAACATGAATATTTTATACATAATTAAAATGTGGTGTTTTCAGTCATTTAGAAGTTCTGCTATTTACAGGTAGAACTTCAAAACCTGAAGGCTGAGCTTTGTGACTGCTTAATATATAGGCGAAGCCATTTTTCAAATTCATCTGTAGGCCCTTTCTTTTTGCTTTCTTCTGGAAATCTTTTCCTCTCATTGCAGAGTTAGTGATTCACACAAAATATTACAGTTCTACCTTGATATTCCTAAAAGTATTCTTTTGAAAGTTAATAATTTCTTTTTAGATCAGTAAAATTTCCATGAAGTTAAGTGACTTTTGTAATAAAAATTAATGAGGAAGGGAAATTTATTTAACAAATGAAGTCCTGTGGACTGGTGTTGTTTCTAGAATAAAGATGATATTTGTATTTTAATGCAGTAATTATTTATAGTAGATGGTGTTATTCCTCAGTGTTACAGGGAACCTCCTAAAACCTTGGGCTTCTTCAAAAGGAGGAGATCACATGAGAGGTTGTGTGAACATGCTGCTCCTGAGCATGAGTTCACGTGCTCCCTCAAGTCCTAGCATCCCTTGATTTTTTTTTATGATAGTGACTTTTCTTCTAGCTTTTAGTGCCAGATAGAAAACATGTAAGGAAACATTCCTCAAGGCCTTTAGCTACTTGTTTTATCCACCATACACATTATTGTGGCATTTGGCTATTATGAAAATTACCCAAAAATAGACCAATCAGAGGAGAATATATGGATTTTATATGATTTTCTTTTGCTTCAGAGGTTAAAAAATATTTCATTAACAAAATTTTACACTTAAATTCATTTAACTGGTATATAAAAGCATAAACTTGTATATATTTCAAGGTGTCATGTGATGTTTCAATATAGGCACATATCATCTATATACCTACACATGGGTTACTTATTTTCTTAACCAAGTTTTACCCACAGTTTTTCACACTGCTCTTTGGTTGTAGAGAAAGTCAGGTACTGGCAGGAATGTGACAGCTTCTGTTTCCCACTTAGCAAACGCTGTTTGGAGACAAGCTGTGTTCCATTCCAAGTCTTCGTGAAAACTATGGTGAACTGGCTGACTGCTGTACGAAACAAGAACCCGAAAGAAACGAGTGTTTCGTGCAGCACAGGGATGACAACCCCAACCTGCCCCCCTTTGTGAGGCCCGATGCTGAGGCCATGTGCACCTCCTTTCAGGAAAATGCTATTGCATTTATGGGACAGTAAGTAAACAGATATCTATGTCTTAAATTAAAAACTGAGCAATAGCTCTGCCAGTAACACTTATGCTAACAGTCATCAAGCCCAAAATATCCATCATCAAGCCTGGGAAGGTTTCACCTTGAGGTGATTTTTAAAAATATAATATGTGATATCATAAAACTATGCACAATGATAATAAAACAAAACAAGGATATTTTGATCCTGAAAACAGATATGGCCTGTGTGAAAAATCTGAGATTGAAAAGTTGTAAAATATTCTGAAGTGGTGTGTGTATGTGTGTGTGTGTGTGTGTGTGTGTGTGTGTGTGGTGTTCATGTTTTTTGGATCAATTTCTTTTTATTTAGCAGTGTTACATCACCCAAATTTAACTATCAAAATATATACATGTAAATATTTGCACCCACATACACAAATTTAATCCACCTTCTCTCACTTGAGAAGAACAGAGACAGGCCATCACTCATGGCCACAATGAGTAAACTTGGTCAATTACAAATCTTTGGGTTTGGGTGACTAATCATTATGTGCTGTGGGAAATGATTGCCTGCTTTCTTCTTTTTCCATAACTCAGCTATTTGCATGAAGTTGGCAGAAGACATCCTTACTTCTATGGCCCAGAGCTCCTTTACTATGCTGAGAAGTACAATGCCATCATGACTGAGTGCTGTGCAGAAGCTGACAAAGCCGCCTGCTTGACACCAAAGGTGATCCCCAGAAAGATGGTGACAGACCTGCTCTGTATACCAAACCCAGAGATTTGACCGTCTTACGGTTGACTTAGGAAATCTAAATCTCTGAATGAGACTTTTCTGTGTCATTAGAAAACCTTCTTCCCTCTTAAGTTACCAATGGCTTTTTGTTCTAATACCTTTCTTCCTTCTAAGATTTAGCAGTGATGGTCTAGAATGGGAGAATTCTTGGATTTGTGTTTACTTGTCTTCCCATTCTTTATGGTGGTGACTTCTGTAGTATAATAGCATTTGTCACACTGGACAGCAAGGGCTAGTATGTTTGTTTTTTGCTTTTTATTTTTTAGTCCTTCCTTGAGACATTTTACTGGACATAAAATTCAAAGCAGTGAATTTTACTGAGGCAAGATGTTGGAATCCAATCCTTTCTTCCATAAATGTTTATTATGTGAATCACTTGTTTTTCTTAGGCACTTACTCATTTTATGAAAGTTGATGGAGTAGGGACTTAGGCGAATTAGTCACACAATTAAAAAAATCACTACAGGCATATATATATATATATATGCCCTGGGTATTACTATACATTTCAGGACCCTTTTCCTGGCAATATCTCTATACTGCTTTTTAAGTATCCAGAATCCTCCACTATGACCAGACTGATTTTCATTCCTTTAGGTATCAAAATAATCATGTGTCAAATGGAGTACTTTTGAATTCAGGTGTAAATTATTTTTTAAAATTTTCATTTGGAGGGAGGGTGCAACTCAGCAGCAGCGCTTTTGCTTAACAGACACAAGGTCCTGATTTCAACTCCCCACCCAAACAAGTTATTTTGGCATAGCACTGTGTGAAGTTTTGAGGGTGTGTGTGTGTGTGTGTGTGTGTGTGTGTGTGTGTGTGTGTGTGTGTGTGTTTATGTGTGTATAAATTGTCTTTTCCAATTTTTTTCAACTGGATTTCTTCTTGTAGCTTGATGCTCTGAAGGAGAAAGCATTGTCTTCATCTGTACAGCAGAGACTGAAGTGTTCCAGTATTCAGAAATATGGGGAGAGAGCTTTCAAAGCATGGTACCTGTTTTTATATCACAGTTCACATCTTGATAATGATAAATGTCCAGTCTACATGATTGTGCATTTATAACATACTTCACAAAAAGTATTAGAGGTGAAATAAGAAAACCATAATAATTTGACAATTCTTTCTTAGTGTTTTTGTTTTAAATTCTCAAAAAACTTAGAATTCTTGTTTTTTGTCTAACAGAAGACAGGTATTTTTAAATCCCATTTGTTTTTAAAGACCAGAAATCTCATTTTAAAAAATTAAAAACATACAGTCACAATCAATGTAATTAATTTACTTAATGTATTTTCCCTCGACCAGAAATTGACTGTTTAATGTCTGGATAATTGAATTCAACCATCAACCAAGTTGGAGTTATTACTTTGACTTTTTCTACAACTCCAATTCTGTCCCTAATCGCATGTGTTTGCTCCACCCTCTCTTGCTTCTACATTATGTAGCTGAGTCTGGGCGCATCCTTCAATATATAAGCCAAGAAAGATATGCCTCCCCTCTAGCACCTGTCCTGTTTGTCAGTAACAGGAGAGAAAATAGAGATGACAGACTCTGTGCGTGTGTTCTCTAGAGACTGTCAGCAGGAATTAGCCTCACTGAGTCATCCTCACTATCCAAATTCTTAAAGCCAATCAGATCAATAAAAACAGCTCTAACATGAAACAACACACTGTTACATGGGCTGTGGTTGGTTCTTGCAAACAAGTTTCTTTCTCAGAGCTATAGAACTGAAAATTAAGTTTGAAATAATGAAGATATTGGCTTTTTACATCTTGCCATAGAGCTTAGAGGCTGTCTGTTGGAACAATTTCTTGGCAGAAGGATCTGTAACAAAAACTTTAATTCTCTGGAAGTTTGGGAATTTTTTCCCTCCAGATACCTTTAGAATTCAGAAAGGTATGTCTTAATTAAGACAAAAGATAATGAGTCTTCATTTCCTGATAACAAAACACTTTCACATCATTACGTAATTTAACCTCACAGATCCTTTGATTTAGTGAATTGTAACACTATTAAAGCTAAAGCCTGCATGTGGTCACGTTGCTAAGATGTGACCAAGCCAGAGACAGAAGCCAGGCGAGGGCTCAAACTTGATGCCCCCAGACTGCCACGCCTTTAGGAATTCCTCTTTGATTTTAATCTTATGAGGCCTTAGCTTTCCACGCATCACCCACATTCTTTCAGTAGACAATTCTGCCAAAGGGAAATGTGACTATTGTGTCAGAACTAGCGTTGAAAAACTAGTGAATTTTTTATAATTTTGTTTATTTCAGTTTTGAACTTCCTTGTTATAAATGGTATCTTTTCATTGCTTACAAATACAACATGATAATAATTCTTTGATTGGGAAATTTTCTTTTTAGGGCAGTAGCTCGTATGAGCCAGAAATTCCCCAACGCTGACTTCACAGAAATTAGCAAATTGGCAACAGACCTTACCAAAATCACCCAGGAGTGCTGCCATGGTGACCTGCTTGAATGCGCAGATGACAGGGTAAAGAGTTGTTGCATCTCAGAGTCAGTGAGTGGATGTGTTTGGCTGCATCATTGAACACTGATGGTGCTTGACATGGTCTCTGGGCAATCCTTTATTCTACTAAGTTTCCTTGCTTTGTGGTACTTTTCAGAAAAAACAAACAAACAAAAAGACCCAGAAGAAAACAAAAAACAAACAGAAAAAAAAAACCCAAAAACAGTTTTCTGAATTGTTAAATGACCTGAAACTCCTCTGTTCAGCCACATTCTGAGGGGGCTTAAATGGAAAAAGAACAGTTACAAATGTAGATGTCTAAGATGTTTTGGGGAGAGAAGTGGGGCTGGAGACCCCACAGATTGGAGAGGCTTTTAAAGAATGATGCACTTATCCCTCCATAGTCTTTCCCTTAATTAACTGTGTTAAGTACATAAACATTTGCTGTGACCTCACTTCTCCAAAGTTGTACTACTATATCCTTCACTTTTCCCTTCTAAAGATTAAAGATATAACCAAATCTTCTTCTGCGATGATAAGCCCTGGAAAACTTAAGATCAATATGTTATGTATGAAAGCAGGGCCTGTAACTGTACTCATTACTCATTATAATTATGCCTCATATTTTAGTGAGTTATTTAGTTTTAAAATACCTACCCTAATTTGGGAGGAATACTTTGGAAAGTAGCACTAAATTTTGTGGAAAAATAGCCTGAAGTATCCTAGTCATAGAAAAATAATGTTAATAAACCATCAAAACTAATCAATTTAAGTAAATAAATAAAAACTTGATTTTGAACAGTCTCTCTTGAATCTAATTGTTTGAGTCACAGCTTCTTGAGTCTGCAGGCTCTGAAGCACTGTGTGGGTGAGAATGTGTTTGCAGAAGCCACTTTGTTTGTGTATGGTCTAGAGCAGGATGAATATGCTTTACCCATGTAACAAAGGTTTGCGGAGGGGGGGTATTTAGCAAAGATGACTTCTCTAAACATTTGTTTTCCTTTCTCACAGGCGGCGCTTGCCAAGTACATGTGTGAAAACCAAGCATCTATCTCCAGCAAACTGCAGGCTTGCTGTGACAAACCACTGTTGCAGAAATCCCACTGCCTTGCTGAGGTGGAGCATGATGACATGCCTAGTGAACCGTCTTCCTTAGCTGCTGATTTTGTTGAGGATAGTGAAGTGTGCAAGAACTATGCTGAGGCCAAAGATATCTTCCTGGGCAAGTGAGTAGATGTCTTTCCTTTCATAGTTTTTGTTTGTTTGTTTGTTTGTTTTGAGGCAAGTTCTCACTGTGTAGCTCTGACTATCCTGGAACTCACTATGTAGACCAGGCTAGAGCCCCAAGTGCTGGGATTAAAGGCATATGCCACCATGCCTGGATCCTTTCATAGTTTTGGCCGAGTTGAATGGATTAGGAAGCTACTCCAGGCTTTCTTTGGAGTCACCACTACTTCTGTGGCTCCCAGTAAGTTGTTCATCCTTGTCATTCTCAGCCTTTAAAATTTACCTGAAAAGTATTTTAAGTAATTTAAAATATTGTTATGGAATCATTCACACATTTAGCAGAAACTCAATGTCCCTTACTTCACAGGGATATTTCTGGAAATCTTTAGCAATATTCCATTAGTATATAAATTGTATTTATCACTTAATCATTCTTATAAGCATATTTCTTATCTAATTCATTTGAACATATTATGTATTATTTAACTATCTCCTTACCTGTCCACCAGTATCTATCCATCTGTGTGATTACAGGAAGGATATCTATCTATTTGTCTGTCTGTCTATCTATCTAAACTAGTGTCATATTAATATTTATGTATATAAACCACAAACATATACATGTATACATCAATATGATACTAGCTGTTTCATATTTGTCTGAAAAGACCAGAATGTCCACTGTAGCAAGACAGGATACAATTAATAACAAATGACTATACGTTTCCAGTAACTGCAACAATTAATTATATCATTTTATTATTAGCTTATGATCGTATCCTCTGCACTAAATAGTACTGAATGAAAGATTTACCTCACATGTAGAAGAAAAGGGAACTTTCAACATTGTCTCTATTTACCCATTTGCTGAGATAATTTATAGACATAATTCAAAACAAACTAGATATACAGTAAAAAACTATGAATCAAGCATTTAATATGCACCAGTTTCTGTGTGCTCTGACAGAGTGTAACATGTATTTATCCCAACCCGTCTTGTTAGAGAGATGCTGTCCTTCTTTCCCTTCTACAGTGGAGGAGGTTCATGACTGATAGTGTTAATAAGTTGCCCCTGAAGAACAGTAAAATACATTGTGGTGGAAAAGAATTATCTCTGGTCTCAACTTCTTGGTGCTTAGTTTCCTGCATGGAGCTCATTCCTATGCAGAATGCCTGGAATGTGAATCACTATTGAAATTACGTATGTGAGTCTATTACTTGCTCATCTATTTAACTCAGTCCATGTTCATCTTCATTAGGTTTTTGTATGAATACTCAAGAAGGCACCCTGACTACTCTGTTGCCTTGTTGCTGAGAATTGCTAAGAAATATGAAGCCACACTGGAAAAGTGCTGTGCTGAAGCTGATCCTGCTGCATGCTATGGCAAAGTGGTATGTTTCCTTAGGCCAAGAGCACAGAGGCTCCTGGCAGCACTTCCTATAAGGAGAAAGGAAGCGATGGACTAATGAGAATTGATATATGTTCAATTCAGATATTTTCTTGAGATGTGGGGAAGCCTGAGCTCTTAAAGTTATTAATCATTGTAGGACAAACACTGGATAAAATATAAGGAAACCTCTAATAATCACTCTAGGATGGGAAAGTTTGGAGAGGAAGGAATCTTTACTTGCACAAAATCTTTATTATAGTGTTTCCCTTTTTATACTCTTGAGAATAAAATAGAGTACATTCAAATGCCAAAAGAGATATTTAACTCAGATTTAAAGACAGTTAACCCGATTCCCCAAATTGTCAACTTTTACCATTAATATCTCAAAGGAGTTTGTATTCTCTTCTACTTTAAAATACTTTCAAACATTTTGGAGAAGGTTTTGGAGCAAGTTTGTTGTGGAGGACATCAGGGTCCCTGACAGCAGACACTGTTTTCTGACCTATTTGGGGCCAGAAGAGAATCATATTTTACAAAGAAGCTGCTGAGTACCAGGCACTAATCTGTGACTGAGTCTGGAAGTAAACTTTCTCATCTCAGAGACCTCACGATCCAATTTGAGAGATTGCATGAAAAGGATGGCCCTGTCCATTGAAGGTCTGCTGTGCACTAGGTGTGATTTTAATTTCACCCACTTAGTTGGTTAACAGAACAGTCCTAGTTAAGTACGATTATTGTCACTGTAGAGGGATCAGCCTGAAGCTTAGACATGGGAAGAACTGTTGCACAAGAAAAGAAGTCAAGTGACCTGGTGCAAACACAGCCATTCAATTCCAGAGCTTGAAGATTCTTATTGACTTTCACCAAATGACCTTTCAAATAAAAGGAACAATTTAAATGTAATGTGACAGACATGACAGGGAAGATCTCCTGAAGTGTCTTTGGACAGAAGGAAGGGAGAAATTCAAGTGACCTTCACTGGGCTCCCAGGAAGGATGCTATAAACACAATTCTTTTATGTTGCAGCTTGATGAATTTACGCCTCTTGTAGACGAGCCTACAAACTTAGTCAAAGCTAACTGTGAACTTTTTGAGAAGGTTGGCGAGTATGGATTCCAAAATGCGTGAGTCGTTTTTCAGCTATTTTTTTCTTGGTCAATTTGTAACTATTTAAAACAATGTTTAAGCCACCCAGTATATGGTCTTAGTAATATAAACATATTATTGATAATCCCTATGTATCAAAAATTCTGGGGAATACATATATATAAAACTTCCTTTATAGGTTAGGACTATATCCCTGTATAACATAAAACACTGGTCTCTTGGGAGTACAGTTTTGAGGGCTCATAGGAAACCTTAATACATTGGAACTAGGAGTATCCTTTGAAGGGTAGGTAGAGTTTATGAGCAAACACTAGAATGATATTTGGTAGAACAAGAAGTAGCATGCTTTGGACAGCAGAAGCTCAGATTTGATAGAAATGCTGAACACAAAATAATAACCAAAGATTTAGATAACATTCAAATGTTACATGAATAAGTGTTCACTTCAGGAAACATTAGAACTTGGGAGTTAAACCTAAACTTTGATAGTTGTGAGCTTGTATTCCTATGGAATTTCATTTCTAGAAAAGATAGGGACTGAATGGCCTGCTGGAGTAATGTCACAATTCCATAGAACCTCATCTATGGAGGTAAAGTGAAGACACATCATTCCTTATTCAGGTCATTTACACTTTTAGTGTTCTTCTAACTCTTGCCCTTGGAGTTGACATGATTTCTTCACTTGGGTAGATTACAGTCATACACTGATTTTTATTATTATGGTATTAAATACTAGATATTATTAGCTGCTAGATAATGTACCAGGCAGTCACATTAGTTCCTTTGGTTTAATCCTTGAGCTGTATCTATTAAACGAGCCATCTTTTTAAGTTTATCATAGTGTTGATATGTGTAAGTTTGTGATAGAATTTATTTCAAGCAGCACCAAGTACATTAATACCGTTAGACTAGAGAAATGTAACTCACTTCCTTATGATTTTAGTACAGATCTAAGACTACGATCATAAGCTCCAGGGAGTTTTCGTGGTCACTTGGTTAGTAGCTCAGGACAAGGCCTTCCTCTAATACTGTGCTACCATCCCAGAAGTGAAGAACTTTGGTTCATGTGGAAAAAATATCTTAGTTGACCTGGGGTAAATTTTCTCTTGTTCAAAAATTTTACACCAGACTAGTTTCCTGCCTGGATGGAAACATATAAGTTATTTTTTATAACAGGCTCCTAGTTCGTTACACCCAGAAAGCACCTCAGGTGTCGACTCCAACTCTTGTGGAAACTGCAAGAAACCTAGGAAAAGTGGGCAGCAAGTGCTGTGTGCTCCCTCAAAAGCAGAGACTGCCCTGCGTGGAAGACTATGTGAGTCTTTTCAGCTACCATAAAGTCAGCAGTGCTGGGTTGTTGTCTTCAGAAATGGACAAATCTAACTCTTAGGAGCAAGGGTGTGCTAATATGTGCATGTGTTTATGGTAGCTGGGACATGGACACCTATATTTAACTGGAAGAGATTTTTTTATAAGTCATATGTTTGGTTTCAAAGATAAATAAATCACTATGGCAGTCAAGGCTGAATTCACAGTTATTAATTCACTATGGCAGTTCTTTAGTGCATCAGAAAGTGGGTGCCTGTGGGTCTAGTGACTATTCTGCTCCTCTGCCTGCCTATTCCTTAGCTGGCTGCAATCCTGAACCGTGTATGTGTGCTGCATGAGAAGACCCCAGTGAGTGATCAGGTCACCAAGTGCTGTACTGGATCTGTGGTGGAAAGGCGACCATGCTTCTCTGCTCTGACAGTAGATGAAACCTATGTCCCCAAAGAATTTAAAGCTGAGACCTTCACCTTCCATGCTGATATCTGCACACTTCCAGAGAAGGAGCAGCAGATAAAGAAACAAACGTGAGCCATATTTTCTTATTGCATAGGTCTGTAGTAAAGACAGTGAGAAAGGTCAACTGGATAATTTTTTGATGCAGTGATTATATAACTTAGAGAGAAGTGTTTAGATGTTGGCATTATTGCATTGAAAAAGTGTCAACTTTTTTCTATGTGAAAAAAATACATTGAAAATTTTCAAATAAAGTATATTTAATTCTGTGGATAAAAACCACAGAAGAATACAATTCCAGTAGAGGCACAGTAGAAAATGCTAAATAGCTAACTGGTGAACTTATATAGCTATAAATTGGCCCTAGAAATCATAGCAGAATTTATTTCAAGGTATGAATAATTATCTGTAATTGTTCCATGATGAAGCCACAGCAGAGGCAAGACAAGAACACAGGGTGACTTCTCAGAATAGGAAAAGAAACAGCTGGAAATGCACATAGGAGGGTGGACTCCTCATTTCTCTCAGGAGAGGTTCCAACAGCATGAAATGTAGCAAGAGGTTATCATCACCTTTGAGGACCTGTGATAGTGGTCCAGACCATGTTACAAATCTCATCCCCAACACAACTCTTTTTCTCCAGTACAGTTTGCTCTACAAATATCAAAGACAGAGACCCAGCAGTCTCTTCTTGCTTGGCTTGTTTTAATTAGCCATTATTAATCCCCATTATTAGCTTCAAATGGGGCAGATGTTAAAAAGCCATATTCTCTATATTAAGTGCAAAGAGAGAAGTCTTTAAGGAATTTTCTGGAAACTACATAAAACGCAGAGTGACTTTCACTGATTGTCCATTTGATCCAGTCCTAGCCTAGTGGCACTTATTACCTTCAACACAGGCAAGAATATTAAGGTTGGCAATGGCATGTTTGGTCCTGGAAGCCAAAGTAACTTGGCTCCAAGATTTGTAACCTTGAACTGTGGTCTTGCCATCCTTGCTGTCTTGGTTTCCTCCATGGGAGTCAACATTTCCTTGCTCTTCCTGCTCTCTGTCCTAATGCAGGGCACTTGCTGAGCTGGTGAAACACAAGCCCAAGGCTACAGAGGACCAGTTGAAGACTGTGATGGGTGATTTTGCAGCTTTCTTGGATAAGTGCTGCAAGGCTGATGACAAGGAGGCCTGCTTCTCTGAAGAGGTAACAGAGTGTTTTGCATTTTGATATGTTCAGTTTCCACTTTTGTGCATTTGGTTAGGTTGAGGCTGAGACACTCATATGATGAATAATGTGATCAATCTAGATTGTGTTCACTACAGAACTGTAATACAAACTAATTTACATAGCTCTTAATTTTTATGTCCTACCACACCATAGCATATAAAATGTTTATAAAGGCCATTCAGTTCCAAATTTATGACACTTAAGAACATAGAAATGTTTGTAAAGCTTAGAATCATTAACTCATTTAAACCTTGTCTTGAAATGTGACTTTTGAATTGACTAATTTCATACATGAGAGGAGAACATTTACAGTTACATGTCTGAATCATTTCACATTTCCCCCTACAGCCTAACAAGAGTTTACTTTATTCTTTTGGATATGACAGATATCAGTGAGCTTTGTTTTAAGAGTTCTAGGAGAACTGTAGTTATGTGATGCAAGGCATGTGAATTTACTTTGTCAACACTGATAACTGTGGAATTGCAAATTCTGATAGTCTTTATAATATTTTTCTAACATCTATCATTTTTTTTTTTGTTTGTGTGTGTGTTCAGGGCCCAAAACTTGTTGCTGCAAGCCAAACTGCCTTAGCCTAAACACTCACCATCACAAGCATCTCAGGTAAATGTAGTTGGGATTTTTTAAAAAAAGTAATCATAATCATTTTTCCTAAAATGGCTAAGATTTGCTTACCATTTGGCAAGAGCCATTTAGAATAGTACCAGCTACCACCCTTAGGCCCTCATGTATGTTCACTGATTTGGCTTCTATTTGCAGATAAGAAAATGAATACATAAAGGTCCAGATCAGTGCAATGTACCCAAGGGGCAGCCAAACTAGGGAGAGAAGGAGCCAATCTGGACAATTCACTCCAGAGCTGAGGACTTAATCATGGCTCTGTTCTGACTTATATGGTGTACTATGTGGAGTCACACATGTTAGTCCAGTCAAGGTTAGCCTAAGAGTAAAACTGAAGCCATATGAAAGAACATTTTTTAAGTCAAAACAGTTGTGTATTGTTGATTCTGCAGAGTTTGCGCCAATAATTCTGTAAATTCATTTCACCAGAAGATTCGATGGAGCTATCTTATGGGGGTTCCTGTTTCATAGTACATAATCCTCTTCTAAATCTCTGATGTGTCTCATGCCAAGCTTTGACAGAATTTACATTCTTATTTCAAAACATCTTCCTTTGAAAATGTAGATAATTGTACATAGCTATGTTGATCAATTTTGTCGGAATATTTTGGAAGAGAATTTAAAAAACAGACCAACAATGGAATAAGATAACAAAAGAAAATTGTTTATCCATATGAAACCACATACTTATTGTGTATTCAAGCAACAAACCTACAGATACAGGGTTTTTTCAAAGTTATTTCCATTTTAGAAGGAAAAGGAAATTTTGTTGCCTTCTGAGAAGACAGATTCCATTTCTAATAAATTAGGGAGTAAGTAGGTCTTGAGAAACGGCGAGACCTCTGACCTGACACCTGAGGACCCTGATGGGACCAGTGAGGAAGAGGAGGTGTCAGAACAGGCAGCAGTGAATCATCTACCCCTGAGTGAGGAAGGGGAGGTGTCAGAACAGGCAGCAGTGAATCATCATCTACCCCTGAGTGAGGAAGAGGAGGTGTCAGAACAGGCAGCAGTGTATCATTTACCCCTGAGTGAGGAAGAGGAGGTGTCAGAACAGGCAGCAGTGTATCATCTACCCCTGAGTGAGGAAGAGGAGGTGTCAGAACAGGCAGCAGTGTATCATCTACCCCTGAGTGAGGAAGAGAAGGTGTCAGAACAGGCAGCAGTGAATCATCATCTACCCCTGAGTGAGGAAGAGGAGGTGTCAGAACAGGCAGCAGTGTATCATCTACCCCTGAGTGAGGAAGAGGAGGTGTCAGAACAGGCAGCAGTGTATCATCTACCCCTGAGTGAGGAAGAGGAGGTGTCAGAACAGGCAGCAGTGTATCATCTACCCCTGAGTGAGGAAGTTCAGCCAAGTCTAGATCATGCCTAGGCTGTCTTCACTGGTGGAAATTGCAACAAGAATCTAAGAGATTCAACATTTCTAAAAATAGATTTGGAAAACACATTCCATTTTTGAAAGAGCACTTACATTTTCCTTTCTGTTTTCCAGTCTACCCTGTGAAAAAGAGAGACATGAAGACTCAAGCCTTACTCATCTTTTCTGTTGGTGTAAAATCAACACCCCAAGGAACACAAATTTCTTTAAACATTTGACTTCTTTTCTCTGTACTGCAATTAATAAAAAATGAAAAGAATCTATTATGTGGTCCAGGACTGTATTTTCCAAAGGCATGCTCCCCTGACAGCCTTGTCAGCTCTGGGAAACACTCAGGTGCTGTTCACCCCCTTGGTCTTGTAGGCTCTGGGAAACACTCAGTGTTCTCTCTTCTTTCCCTCAGCAGAGGCTCTAGCTCCTTATGGGCAACCTAATGAAAATAAATATCAATACTCTCCTGAGCTGTGGGCAGTGAGCATATAAGCTAGTTTCAACATTATGCGAGTTCTTAATGAGAGACTAGAAGCCTATGAACCATGGCTTCCCTTTGTCGGCGGGACTCTTAATGAGTTGGGGACAAAGGAGACAGGAATGGCTTTAAGGTGGCTCATTGAACCGATACAGTAAGTGATTGAGAAAATTTACTACAGTTGAGGATGACAGCATAAAGCATCAAGAAGCAATGTTGGAGGAGGGGACTGGGTGATCTGGAGGGGTCCTTCAGCACAGTGGGTTGATGAAGAGGGGACTGGGTGATCTGGAGGGGTGTGAAGCACAGTGGGTTGATAAAGCAAAAGAGTTGGGTGGTGAAAAAGTCATATAAAAATTTAGAATTTATATTCAATGCTAGATTCTTTTCTCTGTCCTAGGAGACGATTGCTCATATATACACTGGTCTATGAATTTTGTAGATTTACTCAAACAATGTCTATGAATTTACATACATAGTCATTCATATCCATATGAAATTTTTATTATTATATCATTGGCTTCAAATTGTGCATATTATTCTACAACCGGCTCTTAGTGATCCTTTATAGTTTCATTTAAGGCACGATACTTGAGAAGCTGAGGAGAGCACACGTACAGAAAGGTCCTTTTCAGTCCTCTTCCATGCCACACTCAACTCTCCTCATGCTGTGCTTTGGCCTCCTGATGACAGTATCCACGGTAGGAGAAAGACTTGCAAGGACAGAGT